>NC_079447.1:16968263-17125763 GCF_903798145.1 Danio aesculapii | reverse complement strand
TTCCTCAAATGGTTTGAGTTACCTTAACTTTTTGGGTTTTACAGTGTACTTAAATTCATTATTTTCTTTAAACAAAGTACCACTTATTTTCAGGAAAGATGCATTAAATTGATCAAAACTTATTATAACGAATACAAACAAATTCAATATCAAATAAATACTTTATGTACTTTGAAAAAGCCCTGAAAGAAAATAAATACAACAAAAGTACTAAGCCAGGGATGTCCAAACTCACTCCTCGAGGACCAGTGTCCTGCATAGTTTAGCTCCAACATCCTTCAAAACACCTGCCTGGACGTTTTAGTATACCTAGAAAGAGCTTGATTAGCTGGTTCAGGTTTGTTTAATTGGGGTTGGAACTAAAATATATAGGACACCGACCCTCCAGGACCGAGTTTCGACACCCCTGTACTAAGCATTCAAAAAAGTATAATAAAAAGAATAGTTTTTCAAGCATCACATTTCATATTTGAAATTCATATTTGATTTCTTAAGACCGGATAAATTATGCCAAAAAAAATTGAGGTTTGCCATCAGGAAAAATAAACACATTTAAAATATACAAAAAAAACCCCAGCTATATTATATTGTAATTATTGCTGATTTTTAATATACAAAAATGCAACCTAGTCTGCATAATCTTCATTTACTTTTCGGCTTAGTCCCTTTATTAATCTAGGGGTCACCACAGCGGAATGAACCGCCAACTAATCCAGCATATGTTTTAAGCAGCAGATGCCCTTCCAGCTGCAACCCATCACTGGGAAACATCCATACACAGGCTCGAACCAGCGACCTTCTTGTTGTGAGGCGATTGTGCTACCCACTGTGCCACAGTGACACCCCAGCATAATCTTACTGAGTCCAAATATTTTAAAGCATAGGTTTCAAACTGAATTCCTGGAGGGCCGCAGCTCTGCACAGTTTTGCTCCAACCCTGTTCAAACACAGCTGATCCAAATAATCATGAACAACTTCATTAGTTCAATCAGCTGTGTTTGATCAGGGTTGGAGCAAAACTGTGCAGAGCTGCGGCACTCCAGGAATTGAGTTTGAGACCTATGGTTTAAAGGGTAGAGTATATGTTGTGAAACATTAGATAGGTGGAGAAAACACAAGGGATAAAGGATCAATTGTAATGCAGTTTAAGTACAGTATTTGCACAGTATTAAGAAAAATAGCTCACACATTTACTAAAACACATCCCTTCAGTACATTCCTCTGTTTTTGTGACGTGACATCACCACAGTATTGTACATCTTTGATGTCAGATAGTAAAGTAGTAGCGTCTGTGTTCTGTATGTTGTTGCCCATCTGGCTTGTTAGTGCCAGTGTGTTTGTGTATGCAAACATTATTGGCAGAGTTGAACCGTGTGTGTGTGTGTGTGTGTGTGTGTGTGTGTGTGTGTGTGTGTGTGTGTGTGTGTGCATGTGCTGAACTATGAATGAATCTGAGATTGTGTGTTCATGAGATAATGCATTCATGTGTGTGTGTGCCACAGTTTTGCCAGAGGGTGTGTATGTGTGTATTTTCTGCCTGAACAGTTCTTCTGCTGCAGAGCATCCGGATATTTATAGAACGCAGAATTATGACAAAGAAAAACAATAAGCTACGCATATAACAGCATCACACACAGCATTATCAGTTACGGTGCAGTGCAAGTTGAATTTTGTTGAATATAATCATTTGTGTGTGCGCATGTGACACTAAAAATGTGTGTGTGTGTGTGTGTGTGAGAGAGAGGTTAATTACCCACTACCAGCTTTTAAAGATAATTACAACACTAAGAGTTGATGTGTGTGTTTGTTCTTCAAGGGGGGAAAGGGCTTTTCCTCTAAACGTTGCCGATTTCACAGCAGGGCCCCTTGTGTAACCTTCACACACACCTTTGCGTCCTCTCTGCCATGTGATTTGCTAGCTCAGGAAGTCTGCGGTAAATATTGAATTTGATTTTTTCTTTTCTTAGTGCTGCGATTAATAATTGATGGCGTTTTCTTGCAGTTTGTGATGAAAAATTGAAGCACACGTGTGAGGGAGTCTCAAACCACCACAGTTGGAGAACACCACTGCACACTTACAAATATGAAACGCTTACACACACACACAGGCCAGTATAGTACTGTGCCATATATAGGCATGTTTAATTGAAGAAGGATGCTTATTAGTTACTGTGCTTTATTAATAATCCAACATACTCCAGTTTTCTGGTAAAATCCTGAATCCTAAGTAATTATGTGTCTCAAATGCCTAATATGCCAAATTCATATCAATTTGGTTTAGAATTTCAGCCTTAGGTTTGGTCTTTTAATAAATATGCAATTAAATGCATTTTTTTGTATTTAGACTTCATGATTTTCATGCTATAGTTATGTCATGTTAAATATCATTAAAAATATTCAATTTTTTGAAAAATATACACTCACCGGCCACTTTATTAGGTACACCTTACTAGTACCAGGTTGGACCCTCTTTTGCATTCAGAACTGCCTTAATCCTTCATGGCATAGATTCAACAAGGTACTGGAACCTGGAATGACATGGTGTGTTATCCTACAGGAAGTAGCCATCAGAAGATGGGTACACTGTGGTCATAAAGGGATGGACATGGTCAGAAACAATACTCAGGTAGGCAGTGGAGTTGACACGATGCTCAATTGGTACTAATGGGCCCAAAGGGTGCCAAGAAAATATATCCCCCACACCATTACACCACCACCACCAGCCTGAACAGTTGATACAAAGCATGGATCCCATCCTGCCTTCACGTTGTTGAGGCCAAATTCTGACCCCACCATCTAAATGTCGCAGCAGAAATTGAGACTCATCAGACCAGGCAACATTACTGTTGCTTTTCTATCAGCTCAAACCAGTCTGGCCATTCACCTCTGACCTCTGGCAACCACAAGGCATTTGCGCCCACAGAACTGCCACTCACTGGACATTTTCTCTCTTTCTGACCATTCTCTGTAAACCCTAGAGATGGTTGTGCGTGAAAATCCTAATAGATCAGCAGTTTCTGAAATACTCAGACCAGCCTGTCTGGCACCAACAACCATGCCACATTCAATCCCTTAAATCTCCTTTCTTCCCCATTCTGATGCTCAGTTTGAACTGCAGCAGAGCATCTTGACCATGTCTACATGCACTGAGTTGCTGCCATGTGAGCAGTTTGACAAGTGTACCTAATAAAGTGGCCGGTGAGTGTAGTATCCTATTATTTTGTTGCGTATGTTTATTTTTATTATTATTACAGCCACGAAAAAAATGGTTAAATAATGCATTGCAGTCACTATAAGGTAAATATCTGACTGGTGTTGTCTACTAAAGCATTACCAGCCAGATAATTACCCTGGTGACCGAAAATAATATTTTGAAACTAGTAAAAACACCTTAGCAATTACAAAGCAACTGGTAACAGCCAACAATGTCTACATGTTAGCATTCTTATATCATTTCAAAATATGGAAAACATCTATTGAATAGATATTGAATATACGCAGTAAAATACAAATGCAGGGTTCCACACAACTCCTTCAAGTTCTCCCAACGCAAATTAAATTAATATTTAATATTTTTTTTTGCAAATATAAGTAGGTTGAACATAAAACAATTAATTTCTAGAAAAAGTGAATGTGATTTCTACAGAAATGTAATGTGATTTTGACAATAGAGAACATGATTTCTACAAAAAGGAACATGATTTCTGGAAGGGAATGTGACTTTGACAAAAAGGAATGTGATTTTACAGAATGAGAATGTGATTTTTACTGAAAGGGAATGTCATTTTAACAGAAAGGAAATATGATTTCTACATAAAGAAAGTGTAATTTCTACTCAACAGGAATTCCCCTGAAGAACACCTTTTTCATTTAACAAAAAGGGAATGTTATTCCCACAAAAAGGGAATGTTATTTTGACAATAAAACAATAATTTCAACAAAACGTAATGTGATTTCTATAGAAAGGGCATGTGATTCTACAGAAACTCAATGAGTTCTACAAAAAAAATGTGATTATGACAAAGAAATAAAATTTTTACAGAAAGGAAATGTGATTTCAACAAAAAAGAATGTGATTTCTACAAAAAGGAATGTGATTTTACATAAAGAGAATATCATTTCTACTGAACAGGATATCCCCCTGAAGAACACCACTTTCACTAAACAGAAAGGGAATGTTATTCCTACAAATAGGGAATGTCATTTCTAGAGAAAGGGCATGTAATTCTACAGAATAAATATGGCTTCCACATTACAAAAAGGAATGTGATTTCAACAAAAAGATTATGTGATTTTTACAAAAAGGAATGTGATTTCTACAGAAAAAAAAATTATTTCTAAAAAAAGGGAAAGTGAATGTGATTTCAACAGAAAGGGAACATGATTTCTACATAAAAGGAATGTAATTTTTACTAAACAGGAAACCACACTAAAGAACACCATTTTCACTTAACAGAAAAGGAATGTTATTCCCAAAAATGGGAACAGCTTTATTAAAGAAAGGGAATGTGACTGATTCCTGCAAAAAGGGAACATAACTGGCAAAACTGAATGTAATTGACAAAAATATATATAATTTCTGCAGAAAGGGCATGTGATTTTACAGGGTGGGCCATTTATATGGATACACCTTAATAAAATGGGAATGATTGGTGATATTAACGTCCTGTTTGTGGCACATTAGTATATGTGAGGGGGCAAACTTTTCAAGATGGGGGGTGACCATGGTGGCCATTTTGAAGTTGGCCCTCTTAAATCCAACTTTTGTTTTTTCAATAGGAAGAGGGTCATGTGACACATCAAACTTATTGGGAATTTCACAAGAAAAACAATGGCGTGCTTGGTTTTAACGTACCTTTATTCTTTCATGAGCCCCCTCACATATACTAATGTGCCACAAACAGGACATTAATATCACCAACCATTCCCATTTTATTAAGGTGTATCCATATAATTGGCCCACTCTGTACAGAAAGGAAATATGATTTCTACAAAAAGAATGCGATTTTGACAAAAAGAAATGGGATTTCTACAGAAATAAATGTCCTTCTACAAAAAAGAATGTGATTTTGACCAAAAAAATTATGTGATTTACAAAAAGGAAATTGATTTCTACAGAAAAAAAGGGGTTGTTATTTTACAAAAAGTGAATGTGATTTTTAATGGAAGTGAACTTGATTTTGACCCCAAAAAAATAATGTAATTTTAACAAAAAGGAAAGATGGTTTCTACTTAAAGAGAATGTAATTTTTACAGAAAGAGAATTTTCTTTATAAATCATGAGTATGTGTATTCTATTAATTGGGCACTCCCCATAACAAGATTCAAGTCAAGTCACTATTATTTCTATAGCACTTTATACAGTACAATGTAAATTGTGTCAAAACACAATACTCAACACAAAAACTCAATACAATAATAATTGTAGAATATATTCAATATGTTGGGAAGGTAGTAGAATTCTGGTGTTTTTCTAGTTATTTAAAAAGGATTCAGTTCAGTTCAATCTGAATATCACAGTTGAAGGACGATACACTAAAGGGCAGCTCCACCGACCCCAACCAAGCAAGCCAAAAGGCGAAGGGGAACACAATCTCAGCCAAGGGGAATGTGATGTCTACCGGACCGAACACTCTCGTGAACATGAACATGGTTTCCACTGAGGGGAATGTGATTTCTTCTGAAGAGGACACCCCTCTCAAAATACAATTTCTACCAATGATTCCACCATTGTGGAAATGGGACTTCCTACAAATTGAGAGGTAATGTACTACTGAGGGGGAAAAGGCCCTCAAAGGATTTCTTCAGTGCAGAAACCCTACCAAACAGGTGAAAGCTTAAATATGAACCATTTTATTACACCCCATGATACTCTGCACATATTTTCACTTCACTCAAAGAACACAATAAGCACTTTGAAAGAAAATAGGGTGTACTACTCACATTACAAGAAAATCTAAAAGTGTAAAAACATTAACAAATGACTTTCAGCATGTCACGAATAACCCCAAAGGCTCAATTATTTCTGCAGCAATACGCAGATGTGTTAGCAATAATATGCCTCTACATTATATAACAAAAGGTTTAGTAACTGGAACATCCAAAATATTTGACAGTGACTTCTGTCATTTTGACACACAACAAATATTTTATTTACCTGCTTTAGAAACATCAAGTCAAGGGCGCTAAAAGGGATTACAAGTGGAAAAGGGAGACGATTACACTTGAAAGCATCTGTGTGAAATCAAGCTTGGAAAGAGATGTGAGGATTTGGGAAGGAAAACGAGAGATTCTTGGTGCATTCCAGTGAATTATTCATGGGATATGTCGTAAATTAAATCAGGAGAGCAGACAACAAATGCACCGTATATATGCTGTCTTTTTCATCCAAAAGAAAGGGGAGAATAATCAGGAGGAAATTAAAGCGGTGTACTGAAAAAGAGTGCTTGCAATATTCTTGTTACGTCACATCGCATTGAAATACCAAGCGTTATGCTGTTCTTATGAAAATAGAATATTAGAAAATATTATTTAGAGAATATTATTATTAGAGAATATTCTCATTCAGTCAAACTGATGGATATGGACCATTAGCATAGCAAAATCCTTATGATTTAACATAATTTTGCCACAGGATTTTTAATGAAACTTGTGAAAATCATGTGGAACTCCAAAGCAAAAGTGCTTCCAAACGCAGTAGATTACTTTGTTTATTTTGGTCTTTGGCTATATTTATACTTAGCTCTGTTGCGGAGGTCTGACTATAGTTTAGGAGGTCTAATTGAAATGCAAGTGCTACCCTTCAGTCAGATAGATTGCACCGTGGCTTCCTCACACTGCAGTAAAAGAGGCTTGTCCACATAAATCTGTTAGTGGATTGTTAATCTAATGGTTAAAGATCTGGGCAGAAGAGGTTACAGGTCAAGTCAGTTCTACACGTCAATTTAGAGCTGTTGAGACCACAGGGTTGGTCATATAATCATATAATTATGACAGTGACAGTAAAATGTATATATATGGATTTACAACATTTTTTAAGTAAGTGGTTACAAAGAATTTATACAGGATGAATTTAAACAAACAAATTAAGTTGAACTTTACTAATTAGTTTAAATTCAGCCCATAATAATTGTTTGCGACCACTAAATTCAATGAATATTTTTTCAGTGTATATATTAAATCGCAATGTGCATTAAAATCATCATTAAATGATAATATTTCTAACCATTGTTTTTACTGCATTTTGGATTCATTTTGAGTTAATATTTTGGAAGACAGTTCCTTGGTAAGAATTAATAAATCCTTTTTATTACAAAAATCTATAAGTCTTATTCAAACCTTTATCATATAAAATGCATAAAATATATACAGTTGAAGTCAGAATTATTAGCCCCCCTGTTTATTTTCCCCATTTTCTGTTTAACAGAGAGATTTTTTCAACACATTTCTAAGCATAATAGTTTTAATAACTCATCTCTAATAACTGATTTATTTTATTTTTGCCATGATGACAGTAAATAATATTTGACTAGATATTTTTCAAGACACTTCTATACAGCTTAAAGTGACATTTAAAGGCTTAACTAGGTTAATTAGGTTAATTAGGCAGGTTAGGGTAATTAGACAATTTATTGCATAACGATGGTTTGTTATGTGAATTATCGGAAAAATATATAGCTTAAATGGGTTAATAATTTTGACCTTAAAAATTAAAAGCTCACTGTAAAAAGTGCTACACTCACAAAGTAGATTTTACACACTTTAAGTAATTGCAATCTAGTTTATTTTAATTGTTTTAAACAAAAAATATCAATTTGCTTCCTCTTTACCTAAAATCTATCAATTTTTATATCACAGTTTATTTTAAATAAAACTAATGCAAATTATTTGAGTAGAATTTTGTATGTGGTTATTGTGTAGAATAAATGTTATAAAAGTGAGTTGACACAGAAAATTTATTTGAGTAGATTTTTGTGTACAAGAAATGTTATAAACTTAACAAACAACATAAGTTTCAAATTACAGCTGAACAAATCATTATTTGTGTTATTCTAAGTCGATCTCTCTCTTTTGTATTTTGTAGTGCTGGATTTGTGCTGAGAAATACTGGGAAACGTCTGTAGATTGATGGCATTTCATGCCGTTCAGCCTTACAATCTTAAAATGTGAGCAAAAATTACCAGTTTTGTCATCACTTTAGACATTACACTAGAGAATCATTGAAACACTAGCTCTAAAGTGACGTTTGTGAACTTGCAACAGTTTCTGCTGTTCTGATGTCAGCTGCAGATGTGAATGAGGGACAAAAGAAAGTAGTTCCTTGTAACAAAGGTTTTTGAGATGGTCCCTGATTGATTTTCTTTTATATACACACAATTATGCCACTGAACTGTTGTATAAACGCAATATCACACGAGTAGCAGTGCGACATGGCTGTATATTGGCACTGGTGAAAGGCACTAAGGCACTTGGCCTGCAATCACGCCTCCCACCAGTGCCGATATACAACCATAATCGCACTGCTACTTGTGTAATATTGTTCATTTAAATAAATATAAATAAATATAAATATAAATAAATATAAATATATGTATATATGTATATATATATATATATATATATATATATATATATATATATATATATATATATATATATATGTATATATATATATATATATAAATATAAATATATGTATATATATATATATATATATATATATATATATATATATATATGTATATATATATATATGTATATATATATATATATATATATATATATATATATATATATATATATGTGTATATATATATATATATATATATATATATATATATATATGTGTATATATATATATATATATATGTGTATATATATATATATATGTGTATATATATATATATATATATATATATATATATATATGTGTATATATATATATATATGTGTATATATATATATATATATATATATATATATATATATATATATATATATATATATATATATATATATATATATATATATATATATACACATAATTAAAAGATCTATGAATAAATGTCTTCATAAATTATATACTGTGCATAATACAATGCAAATTATTGCTACTTTTTTATTAATTAATCATTATAGCATAAATAACATTTAAACAACATGCTAACACTTTACAATACGTTAGTAATCGCTAATGTTTGCTGATATAAGCAATCCATTACAGTATCTATTTATTTTTGTTATCATTAGTTAATAAAAAGTAAAGTTGTTCACTGTTAGTTCATGTTAAATCACAGACAGTGCATCAACTAATGTTAACATGCATAACTTGAACAATGAACGCATCAGTAAATGTTGAACTATGAAGTATTGTTTATTGTAAATCCATGCTAATAAATACATGAACTAATGAAACCTTAATGCAAAGAGAGACCCAAAATCGATATACTAACTAAAAAGGTAAGCTAATAACAAATGAATAACAAATGAATAATAAATTTAGCAGTTTCATCCAGCATCAAATAAAAGTCCTACAGAGGCACTTCTCTGGCACGGTGACACTTGTCAAATCGAATTAGTCAGTCTCTTTTTGTGTTCCTCACCTGAGCAGCCAAAACATCTCAAAAGTTTATTGAAACATTCTGGAGCCTTTCCCTGTCAGCTCTGTTTTGACTTTAACTGGACACACGAGTGGCTTTAAAGCCCCCTGAGGATTTCAGGACTCCTGAAGTCAGATTTGTTGACGTGTTCCCTTCGGCCCCTGAGGATCATTCCCACTTGAGCAATTAAAGTGACGAAGCACATGATATGACAGTGCTGGAATTTCCAGCAGGAGAGTGACAAGGAGAAGCAGGGAAAGTCAGCAGGGGCTTGTTAAAATGTGCCTGGGAACAAAGCTTCACATCACAGGAATGAGTCAGAGCTGGCGTTAACATTAGCCTGAGAGCGGCAGCCTGTGCCCGGATCCTGTCGGAAATACACGTGCACTCCAGGACTGAAGCGAGGCACAGCAGGATGCCATGATTAGACCTTTTCAATCACACAGCCATAGGTGGAGCATTGATTAAAGCAGCAGGAGGTGATATTTCAGAGATATTAGCGCTACGGCTTTCTCGCTGATGCGTTCATGCCATATGGATGATGATGAGGAGGAGGAGGAGGCTGCGTAGCACATACATAGCAGCATTTACAACCACAGAGTGAGCACAGTCACTCTCAGCCAACAAGTTTGGAGGCAAAAGGTTGGATTATCACAATAAATTATGATGTGAATCTCAACGAAAAGGAGGGCCAGCTGGATTGGAGCCAGAATGAGAGATTTTTAGGCCGAAAGACAAGCTAACGGAGCAAAGCTATGGAAAAACATATCTTGTGCACATATGTTTGTGTGTTACAAATGTTTGGTGTCCTGAGTTATTTTATCCTCCTGAGATCCGAAGAAATTTTTGGGTTAAAAACATCCTTTGGGTTAAAAAAAAAAAAATTCTACAATTTAGAGTTTTTACATTTTGTTTTTATTTTTACAGCATGTCCACTGTAATGGACCACAGGACCATTTTAGCTCATAATGACCGCCACTCAGACAACAAAACTGTACAGGATATGGCTGTAAAGGGATATTTTAGTCTGAAAGAGAGCCGAACTCAAAAAAACAAAACAAAAACAAAAGAAGTGCTGTTAATCCAAAACAAATTTAACATTAAAGTGATTTAAAACTGATTGTCATTCCCTAATTGTTTCTAATTCTCTAATTGTCTGACTGTCAGACTCTAAATCAGAGTCTCCCTCAACTATCTTATGAAGAATCCTCTCTGCTTCAGTTCTGCCCCGTACAACATGCAGTCATTAATTACATTAAGATGGTCCTGGTGTCCACTACAGTGGACATTTAAAAAAGGATGATATTTTGAAACACAAACAAGTTAACAGCTTTGAAGGATAAATGTATTGTTCCTAACACTTTAATAAACAAATATATATGTAATAATAATAGTAAAAAAAAACATTTAAAAAGCTAAATTTTACATACCTCTCTCCTTTCCATAAAATGTGCTTTTTTGTATGTCAGCCATTTTGGATGCAGTGCAAGAAGTGGTTCCTGGCATGCCAGCCAATCAAATGACATATCACTAGAAAGCCCAGGATGCCCTCTGAACAGTACAACTGGACTTGACAGAGTAGCTAAAAAATTCAAAGAAAATTCATGAAAACGCAATGTCCACTACAGAGGACACAAGTCAATGGGCGGGGTCTCAGGAGGATATGTGCATCTGATAAATATGCTTGTTAATGTAAATATCTGACCATCCAATCACATGGCAGCAATTCAATGCATTTAGGGCAATGTGTGGTCAAGATGATCAAATTGAGCATCAGAATGAGAAAGAAAGGTGATTTAAGAATGCGTTATAATTATGATTTATAGTTGTGAAATACTGTGGCTTCATCATATCTAGTATCATTGACTATTATGGATTCCAAAACTCTTGACAAAAAAATATAACAGGCTTTGCCCGTGTAATGATATTTTCATGCTTATGTTTTGTTCATGAAATACAAGAATTCAAAAACAATTTGCCAGGCCGAACCCCTATTTAAAGAATAAAATATTTACTTCAGTCCTGAAATTTTTAATTAATGTGTCAATAACTCTTTTGCATGTTCAAAGTTCTCTGATGATCAAAACATTAAGGTAAAAACAACATATACAACATATATAAAAAATTATATATTATACATATACATATATACATATACACATATATATACACATATATATATATGAGCAATATCACATGAGTAGCAGTTCGATAGGGTTGTATAATGGCACTGGTGGGAGCCGTCCCTTGACAAAATAGTCATATCGCACTACTACGAGTGTGATATTGGGTTTATACAACAGTTTGAGGCCATAATCATGTATATAAAAAAAGAAAATCAAACACGGAGTCTCTCAAAAATCCTTTAAGAGGAACTACTTTCTTCCGCCATTCATTCACATCTGCAGCTGACGTCATAACAGCAGAAACTGTTGCTTAAAATAATGTCACTTTAGAGCTAGTGTTTGAATGATTTTCTAGCGTAATGTCTAGTGATGACAAAATAGGTGATTTTGCTCACATTTAAGATCATAAGGCTGAGCGGCATGAAATGTCATCAGTCTATGGAGATTTCCCAGTATTTCTCAGTCGCAATTGGGAGATCACAATAATTAACCCTAGATTAGTCTGTCGCTATCTTGTGGAGCAACCATCTTTGCTCTGCTCAGTATGATGGATGGCTGCTGATCTCCGAAATTATAAATATTTAAAATAGGCACTATCCTAATAAACTTAGCATAGTTGCAATCTAAATAACTACATTCTCAACTAAAAAAGCCACAAAGGTACATTATGCTGTCCAACAGCAGCCATATCTGTCAAACTGTAGTGAGTTTTTTGATCTGCTGTCACTTTATGTGGGCGGAGTAATACACAAGAGTGAAGAGACTGTAAGAGTACTGTTATTGCAGAATATCGCACAGCTATCAGCCAATCAGACTCGAGAACTATAATACTATAATCCAGGGGTCACCAATCTAAGTCCAGGAGGGCTAGTGTCCCTGCAGAATTTAGCTACAACTTGCCTCAACACACCTGTCTGGGTGTTTCAAGTATACCTAGTGTTTGATTAGGATTGGAGCTAAAATCTGCAGGACACCAGACTTGTTGGAGGCCTGGTGTCCTGCAGATTTTAGCTACTAGATAGTACTACTATAACAAAATAATAATTGCTAATAATAATATAATAATATTTTTTACTGATGTAGCTGAATTTTACATTGTTGATATTATCAACTCACGAAAATCCAGCAGTTTCTGAAGTGCTGTTAGGCTAACATTCTTTAAAAATAAAAAATACTTACCAAAAATCTCTTTAAACCTACAAACTGAATCAGTGCTGAAATTTACAACAAGGCCCCAAGCTGGATTAACTTCTTCAGAAGGTCTAGGTCAGCTGTTACAGCTGGAGATGCCAACAGCCTGAATCTGCATTGAAAGAAAGAAGGACCAGGACCTTCTGGAGGGCGTGAAGAGAGCAAAATCATGTCCAAACTGCTGATCATCATTATATCCCCCACACCCATTATGCTTCTTGGAGTAAGGTGCACAGTTAGCTGAATGTTTCATGTAGTTCATATGCAAAACGCTGCTTTCGATGTTATTCCCACATGCTAACAAGTTTCATGTACTAAAATGGCTTTCTGAGGTAAACACTTTAACATGGTTTGTGACAGTTTACACAATGTTTTTATTGACCGTTGTTTTGCAGTTAAAGCACAGATTCTTTGATTATTTCACATATTTTAGGAAGCTGAACTGTTACTTTTAACATACCTCTAATAACGGAATCGTCTTCGTGTCAGACTTCATCTCCTGCTCTCTGGCTCTAACACCGGATACTGAAATTCCCGCCTACACTAAATGCAAATGAATCGATATAGAAATGTGACTGGACATTAATTCCATTCTTCGAAATACACTACGAGATGATTGGTTACCATTGATTATACTATTTTTGTGCATCTGGTAGCCTAGATTGAATTAATCATCAACAATGAACAAGAGGGCATTTTCCCACATCCCAGAGTCTTGAATTATACATTATTATAAACTGGTAACGTAATTTATTCACAAAAAACACTGGAGAGAGCTATACATACTTAATAAAGTGTATTAGAAACGATACCCCTTCCCCCCACAAAAAAACTGACATTTCATGTGCCTGTAAAATCCAAATTTGCAGTCTATCTGGTTTAGATAGTCTATAACAACATCAAGATAGATATTGCTGATTTTTATACAGGAAAGAGCAATGTACACTGCACTGGTTTTGGTAAGTGGCTTACATCTTCAGGCCAGTAGAGGGAGATTAAAGTATTCAGTGTTATGTGCCTTTATTGAGCAGAGCGCGCTGCTCATTCTGCTGCTCCTTTGAATCCTCCCACGGACGCGGACCGCGAATGTTCTTCCATCCATCCAAGTCCTGATCCTTTAATTTCTGTATAAACAAAATACAGTATATTACATTTCTAAAAGTAATTCATAGTAAAGGCATTCAATTTGTAACAAAGTCTGCTGAATTAGAAAAAGACCTGAATGCTACACACACAGAACAAGAACCTACAGTAAAGCTTAAAAGATTTCTTTATGCTGTTGAAAATCATATTTTCTGCTTGAATATATTTAATTGTATAACTAATTTATGTGCAGGCAAAGCTGAATCATTCAAACAGTGTCACATGATCTTTCTGAAATATAGGCTGGGGTGGATTTAACCAATAAGCAAAGTAAGCACCTGCTTAGGCCCCCAAATCTGAGGGTCCCTAAATAACTACTTAGAAGTATAAATTATACCTATAAATGATACAGGGTGGGCCATTTATAAGGATACACCTTAATAAAATGGGAATTGTTGGTGATATTAACGTCCTGTTTGTGGCACATTAGTATACGTGAGGGGGCTCATGAAAGAATAAAGTTACGTTAAAACAAAGCACACCATTATTTTTCTTGTGAAATTCCCAATAAGTATGATGTGGCACATGACCCTCTTCCTATTAAAAAAATCAAAAGTTGGATCCAAGATGGCCTGGATCCAAGATGGCCGACTTGGCCACCATGGTCACCACCCATCTTGAAAAGTTAGCCCCCTCACATATATTACCCTCTATACAACATCATTTTCTATAATAATATAACCATAATTTGTACTTTGAGGGTCTAAATTTTTTTTTCTTGAACATAATTATTACAACTGTGCAAATGTGTTCCCCACCCTCAATCATGGAGCAGCCCAGCAGTCAAATCTGTAGATATTTAGTTTTAATTCATTCATTTTTTCATTCATTTTCTTTTCGGCCTTGTCCCTTAATTAATTTGGGGACGCCACAGCGGAATGAACCGCCAACTTATCCAGCACGTTTTACGCAGCGGATGCCCTTTCAGCTGCAACCCATCTCTGGGAAACATCCATACACACTCATTCACACACATACACTACGGACAATTTAGCTCACTCAATTCACCATGTCTTTGGACTTGTGGGGGAAACCGAAGCACCCGAAGGAAACCCACGCAAACATGCAAACTCCACACAGAAATGCCAACTGACCCAGCAGAGGCTCAAACCAGCGACCTTCTTGCTGAGGCGAACATGCTACCCACTGCGCCACCGTGACGCCCTCATTTATTATTCATTATTAATTATATAAAAACTTTTACAAGATGCTTTACATGTCATTATTTTGCATTAAGATAAAACAGAAAAGTAGATTGAGCAATTTAAGAAGAAGAAAAACAGCAAAATCACTTAAAGTACAAATGGTGCATTTTAGGATTTTGGGCCCCATTGGCTGAAATTGCTTAGGGCACCAAAATCACTAAATCTGCCCCTAAATATAGAGATTGGCCTATTATGATAAATATTATATATATAAACATTTCTTGTCAATTCATTATTTCTTATCAAAACTGTTGATTCTACAAAAACTGAAACTAGTTTACAGCGCTTAACATAGTTAAGAGAACATGTTAATTAATTCACTTATTTCATCTCATTTCTACTCTCAGAAAAAAATGGTACAATGTTGTACCAATGAAGGTACAAACCCTTGTCACTGCGGCAGTAACTTTTTATGGGACATAATTTGTACCATGGGAAACCAAAATCTACCGTTGGTTTTTAAAACCTGCAGATACAATATTGTACCTTCATCAAAGCTACAAATCTGATCCATGAAGGTACCACTACAGTGACAAGACACTTTGTACCTTACCAGGGTCAAATGTGTTCCTTCAAGAACTATTTAAAGGCATTTTGCTTTATCCAAAATGTGTCAGTTTAGTTTCAGTAAACATAAAATATCAAATACATTTTTAAACAATGTTATTAATAAAAGTTTCTTTTTGTGTAAATGCCCCTTTTCCATTTACAACAAAAAATAAAAAAAATACTTTAACAAATCAAAAGGTCTATTTTTGCTAAACATTTTACTATATTTTTTACAAAAATGTTACAGAATCACATTCTCCTGTGTACAATAAAAAAAAATATTTTTCTTCAATTTTCACACAATACTTTTGTAATCACTTAAAAGTTAAAATAGAAATAGAATTAAGCAAAAGTATTGTAAGGAGATGCACAATGTTTGATTAGTTTTACAATACTAAAATTTCTGTATGAACACTTTGCATATGCAGGACTTTTGCCAGCTTACGTGTGGAAAGCAAACACCAAAAGGTGCAGATATCAATAATGAAAATGTATTTATCAGAAAATGCTTACTAAACATTTATTAAAAATGCCTGAAATGTTTAGTTTACCATACCTACAGTTTTGTTTTACCAGTTGTTTTGTATTATAGAAGTTAATAATTAATGTTTATGAGTTTCTTTAAACATATGCTTTTAAATGGTGATTCATGTTTTAATATGGAAATTATTCATAAAATCACTTTACCTTTTCAGTCATATTTTTACTTCCTAGATATTGCATAGTGTTGTCCAACACTTATGTACCTTTTTATGAGAACAATTGTGTACCTTCATTTCTATTGTACCATAGAAGTTACAGAACAGTATCATAAGAGGTCTTTTCTGCACCATATAAGGTACAACTTTTACAAAAGTATGAAACTGTTCCTTATTAAACATTATTTGTACCACCATGTACCTTTTCTTCTGAGAGTTTTTCTGAGAGTAGACTACACGATACACTATAATAAAAGTTGACCTAAAATAAATAATTCCACTTATTCAAAACAAAGATCATAAAAAACATTCATTAAAATCTTTTGCATAAATAGATCGATTCAATGCATCTATGCTGAATAAAATCCTCAAACTTTTAAACATGAATGTACTTACTTATTAAAGAGGAGTCAAAACAGCTAAACTAATGTATTTGTTTGTTTGTTAATTAATCATAAATGTGTATTTGTAATTTCCCAGTACTGGGTTGCAGCTGGAAGGGCATCCATTGCGTAAAACATATGCCAGAGTAGTTGGCGGTTCATTCTGCTGTGGCAACCCCTGATAAATCAGGGACTAAGCCGAAGAAAAATGAATGAATGAATGTGTAATTGAGCTCAAAAGTAACAGGCTGATACACAAACATAAATGAAGTGGGTTCCAATGACGAAACCTCCCTGCTTCTGCCACTTGAGGGCGCTCTTCTACTACACGTCTGCTAGCAGAAGGTCATATTTAATGGTATTGTATCTTCTTGTAAATGGCTGGAAGGCTAAAAATAAAGTTTTAAAAGTCAGAGAGAATCACCGCTTCAGTATAATGGCAGTCTGCTTTTTCTGCGCTGCTCTGGACAGCCTCAACCACCCACAGCCTGAAACGCAAAAGCTTAATGAACCATCCAGTGCACTTTACATGGGGACTAAACAGCTAACTAGACACTTTCTCTCCAGAATAACTTAAAGCACGTTAATTACCAGCTCGGTCAGTCAGTCTCCCTGGAGAAACCTAGCGTTACATGACAGCATGACAAAATTGTGATTACAGTCTCCCTGCGCCAGGCCCAAACCTGCACCGACTGCATTTAACAAGCCAGATGTTTAAGCATTAGGCCGACATAACCTCACTACTGAGTAAACATAACCACCATCCTGCAGAAAAACAGCAGATGGCTCTATAAAACATTATAACACCATAAAACATTAGTACACATGCACAGATTCATCTCTATCTTGCTCTCTCTACCTTATATTTCTCCTGAAGGATGACAGACTAAAATATTGTGATTTGTTTATAATTGTATTATGATTCTTTTTAAAAATCGTAAATTTTGTAAAAAGAAAAAATAATAATAATTTAAAGTAATATCATCTCTCATTTCGTCAATATTTCATGATTTTACTCAATTCAATAGATTTTTGTTGTTGTTGCTTTATTTTTTCAGCTGTTTTAATGACTCTTTCTCTCCTGAATTATTTATAATGGGCTTTACAAGCAGGCGTGTCAACCGATTAGCTTTGTTTCAGGACAAGCAAAAATAGCTATATATTTAAGCCGGAAAAGCAGAGTGCAATAAAAACATCGTCAAAGTCTCCCAGGGTTGTTTTTAATAACTTAAAGCAAGAGTTTTCAATGAAGTCAATGAGTGATTTATGAACCTTTGAACAGATTCAGCATAATAAGTAAGCTCTATGTTTTTTAGGGAGAAAAGAAAAGGAATTGATTTATCTGATTTTACTTTATTGTGTACATAAATAGTTTTGCATATTAGGTGTTTTTGTAAAATCAAGTTAAACCTCTTTTTCATGTTCAAGTTGCTTAAATGTCATGACATTTTTGTTGGAGTATTGCCAAAGCATCTTAATAATTTATACAATAATTATGGAATATACTTACATAATCAAAATAACAAGACATACAAATGACAGAAAAAAGACAATACCTGAAATTCTAATTATAAATATACATGTGGATTGCTTAAATAAGACAAATTAATTCATACATATTTTGTACCTAGTTTAAATGTCATCGTTCTCTCTCTCTCTCTCTCTCTCTCTCTAATTTTCAATTCAAAAGAGCTTTATTGGCATGACTTGTCCAGTATTGCCAAAACATTGCACATTACATAAACAATTAATAAAATAGTAGTGCACACACGCACGCATGCGCACGCACGCGCACGCACGCACACGCACACACACAAGTATAATATTGTGCCAAATATGGACATGTTTAATTGAAGGATGCTTATTAGTTACTGTGCTTTATTAATAATCTTAATAATAATCCAACATACTCCAGTATTTTAGTAAAATCCTGAATCCTGTAATTATGTGTCTCAAATGCCTAATATGCCAAATTCATATCAATTTGGTTTGGAATTTCAGCCTTAGGTTTGGTCTTAATAAATATGCAAACAGATGAAGTTAATTATTAGCAATTCACACAAACACAATTAGAAATTGAATTAATAGAAACGCAAATTAGACAAAAATTAAATAATATGGCTACCAAAAGGATAATGAGAAAACATATAAATTATTATTAATGTTAGATCACTCTCTCCATGCAAGATAAATAAGATCTAGCCCCGGACGCCAGATCGTGTCCAGACAACAAGCCAGCGGAGCCGCCCAATATCCAAACCTGTTAACCAGTGTTCAACTGAATTAACAATCTCCTGTCAATACAGGAGTTGACTGAGAAAGCCAGAGAGGAGCAGGAGACGAAGTAAAGATGATAAGGAAAGAGCAGAGTTAATTGAATAATGTTAGTTGCGTAAGATGACTTTGTCTGACCACGATAAATCCAACAAGTGTTATTATACCACAAGCAACAGTAATGGATGACTGCTTCACAACATTGTCCAGAGACAATAAACTTAAAATGGATTCATTCTCTTATCTCTTAATCATGAAAACAAGTGTCGCTTGAATCCACACAGATATAAGATTCCAACAACATGGACAAAAGGAAATAATAATAAAGCAATAAATATACGAAAATATTAATAATAAAATATAAAAACATAATAAAATGACTAATAATAAACAATAATAAATCAAATCATTAAGTAATAATCAATAAAATGATATAATGATAATTATATAAATGACTAATGAACATAGGATTAAATAAAAAAATTTAAATAAAAAACAAATAAATATAACCAAATAAAAATAAAACAACACAAATGAATGGCTGTCTTCAAACAACACACACATAAGTTTGCTACAAGGATTCTCTGATCCTTAGTTAGATTCTTCATTAATAATAATTCATATTAATTACAATATACAGCTGTACATTCATGCAGGAAGTTTTAATGTTTCAGACTAGTTTTGTCCACTGTTTATGACAGGACAATACATATTTTTCAGTTGTTGATTTCAGACTGAAGATCTCTCACAGAATATGCCTCAGTGTTTCTATATTTGACAGAGATGTCAAATTTGCTGTAATGATCTAGAAATTTGAGAAGAATGTGGATCTAATGTTGTGGTAATGTTCACAGCGCAAAAGGAAATGCTCCTCAGATTCCATTGATCAGTCGATAGATCTATCTATCCATCCATCCATCCATTCATCTATCTCCACCTCTAGACGGTGAGCACTCTGTCTGTATTTGCTTACGATCTATCTTATTTCAGCCTCTTTAACACAGATCAGGTCCTCTGCTGTTTCCAAAAGGTGATGGGCCTGATTGTGTTGTGCTGGTTGAGTTTCAGCGGTAGATGTGAGTGTCAGTATGCTCTTGTGTATCTGCTGTTACTGACAGAGCATCGCTTCAGCCTGATACCAACTTTTTTTTTTTTTTTGATCAGTAAAAGGTATGGAGCCTTTTCAGAAGCTGGTTATCTTAAATCCTTGAAAGTTTTTAATATTTTGATTTAAAAAAAACATACATCATTTATATTGATTTATGTGCGTATTATGTCATGTTTGCAGCAAAAAAAAAAAAAAAAAAAATATATATATATATATATATATATATATATATATATTTATATATATATATATATATATATATATATATATATATATATATATATATATATATATATATATATATATATATATATATATATATATATATATATATATATATATATATATATATATCATATATGCGCATTGATGGATTTGCTCTTCAGTGTTTGGGCTCTCAGCAGTGAATATTAAACCACACTGAACTGAACTTAAACTCTGAAAACTGAACTGACACGGTTTCAATTCACTATAATCTTCTATGTTAAGCTTCTTTGACACAATCTACATTGTAAAAGCGCTATACAAATAAAGCTGAATTAACTTGAATTATGCAGGGTATTTCTAATGCAGCATCTATGAGCAGGACAATAAATTTGATGTTATTTTTTGATGTTATATATTATCAGTTATTCTTATTATTTAGTCTCACACAATGTTTTTTTTCTGAAAATCTTGATGACACTATTGTTGAGTTTTTCTTTTATTATTTGAGGAAATAATAGGATTGTAAAAAATATGTTGTAGTCTCCCATTCACTGAAAATGAGAAAATGTCCAATTCCGCTCTATAGGAGTTGTTTGGTGTAGTTCTGTGTACTTTTAGTATAATCTTACATTATTTACTTACATTATCTATTAGGGATCACCAAACTTGTTCCTGGAGGTCCGGTGTCCTGCTGATTTTAACTCCAACTCTAATCAAACACACCTGAACAAGCTAATCCAGGACTTACTAGGTATACTTGGAACACCCAAGCAGGTGTGTTGGGGCAAGTTGGAGCTAAACCCTGCCGGGCACTGGACCTCCAGGAACGAGATTGGGGACTCCTGTTATATATACACGTGGCGACATGGTGGCTGAGTGGTTAGCGCTGTCGCCTCACAGCAAGGTCACTGGTTGGAGTCCTGGCTGGGTCAGTTTCTGTGTGGAGTTTGCATGTTCTCCCTGTGTTGGCGTGGGTTTCCCCCACAGTCCAAAGACTTGCACTATAGGTGAACTGAATATACTAAATTGGCTGTAGTGTATGTGTGTGAATGAGTGTGTATGGATGTTTCCCAGTACTGGGTTGCAGCTAGAAAGGCCACACTCACATAGAGTGCAAACAGCCTAAAGTCTAAACTGGTATTTCATTAGGAACTGTATTTTTTATCATATAAAGACACAGTACATTTACAGAAAGTTAAAAGTTTGAGTTTTAGAAAGATTTCATAGGGTCTCTTTCTCTCTCATTACCTCATATTCCTCCTGAAGGATGACAGACTGTTTCTGACTCTTCACCCGGGCTTCCAGTGCTGGGTCCAACTAAATCAAACACCAAAAATAGTTATGTTAAGAACAATAAAATTAAAGCTTTTAATAGCTTTTTTCTACACTCACCAGCCACTTTATTATGCACACCTGTCCAACTGCTGATTAATGCAAATTTCTAATCAGACAATCACATGGCAGCAACTCAATGCATTTAGGCATGTAGACATGGTCAAGACGACCTGCTTAAGTTCAAACTGAGCATCAGAATGGGGAAGAAAGGTGATTTAAGGGACTTTGAACGTGGCATGGTTGTTGGTGCCAGATGGGCTGGTCTGAGTATTTCAAAAACTGCTAATCTACTGGGATTTTCATGCACAACCTTCTCTAGGATTTACAGAGAATGATCTGAAAAAGAGAAAATACCCAGTGAGTGGCAGTTCTGTGGGTGCAAATGCCTTGTTGATGCCAGAGGAGAATGGCCAGACTGGTTCAAGCTGATAGAAAGGCAACAGTAACTCAAATAACCATATAATTACAACCGAGGTATGCAGAAGAGCATCTCTGAATGCACAGCCAGTCCAACCTTGAGGCGGATTAGCTACAGCAGCAGAAGACCACACCGGGTGCCACTCCTGTCAGCTAAGAACAGGAAACTGAGGCTACAGTTCACACAAGCTCACCAAACCTGGACAATAGAAGATTGGAAAAACGTTGCCTGGTCTGATGAGTCTCGATTTCTGCTGCGACATTCAGATGGTGGGGTCAGAATTTGGCATCAACAACATGAAAGCATGAATCCATCCTGCCTGTATCAATGGTTCATGCTGCTGGTGGTAGTGTAATGGTGTGGGAGATATTTTCTTGGCACACTCTGGGCCCATAAGTACCAAATGAGCATCATGTCAACACCACTGTCTACCTGAGTATTGTTGCTGACCATGTCCATCCCTATTTGACCACAGTGTACTCATCTTCTGATGGCTACTTCCAGCAGGATAATGCGCCTTGTCATAAAGCGTGAATCCTTTTAGACTGGTTTCTTGAACATGACAATGAGTTCACTGTACTCAAGTGGCCTCCACAGTCACCAGAACTCAATCCAATAGAGCACCTTTGGGATGTGGTGGAATGGGAGATTCACATCATGGATGTACAGCCATCAAATCTGCAGCAACTGTGTGATGCCATCATGTCAATATGAACCAAAATCTCTGAGGAATATTTCCAGTACCTTGTTGAATCTATGCCACGAAGGATTAAGGCAGTTCTAAAGGCAAAAGGAGGTCCAACATGGTACTAGTAAGGTGTACCTAATAAAGTGGTCAGTTAGTGTAGCTTTCACTATTGATGTTAAGTAGATTTTATATTCGCACACTCAGACTTTCACCTTCTTATTATAAATTCAGAAAAGTATTTTTGTAAATCCTAAATAGGGAAATCCTATTAGCAGCCAATGACTAGCAAAGTACCACATTGTTCCTTTGAGACCAAATATTCAAGGTAGCACGTCACAAATGATCAAAAATGAACGAATATAAAACCCACTTTAAGTCAATACTTTCACTTACCTTTCTTTGGATCTTCTGTGCATCATATCTAATCTGAGTGAATTCTCTCAAACCAAACGAGCCTCCCACGATCAGCAGCTTCAGACAAACATCATACAAACAAGAAATATGAGCAGGAACATTGCTGGTTGATTTCACAAAAACAGAAACTAGATAACGGCGTTTTACATTGCTGGGAGAGCGTAAATTAAATCTATTTCAGCACACTGTCAAGACGCTCACCAGCATCGGGACCCCGTATTTCACTGTCCGGTTATTTTGCAGCTTACGAACTTGATTCCACATGTTTAGTTCATCCACGTCGTGCTACAATTACACATGATTTATAATAAAGTCAGTAGGACATAACTAAACATGTCTCTACAGGGCGCCGCCATGTAAACCGACAACCCCTCGTACAGCCGCATAATCCGTCCGTGTGGGACTGAAGAGAGGCTAATGGGTTCCACTTTTAAAAATGGTTGTTCAAAGTTGAGTAATAAATAAAAAAAATCGACTAGTAATGATTAGTATATCTATTTACAGAAGAAGCTAGAGAGCAGGTAATCTGGCCACCAACTAGAATTTTTATTAAATCTGTGACATAAAAGTCAAAAGATTTAAGTTAACGTATCAATTAAAGCTCTTTGTTCTAGACAAAATAATGAAATTTTCGTTTTACACTAAGTAAGCTAGTTTTGAGACCCTCTATATGTCTGTGTACCTTTGACCAAATTAAAAATGTCACATTTTTTCTGTCATAGGAACAGTCACAGGAAGAACAATAATCAAATTGTTTCCTTTTATGCTGTCACAACATCCTATTCGTAATATTCACATCCTATTCATGTACATCAACATTGATTCATGTCACAGGAGAGTAAGCCGATTGCCAAGACTTGAATCTTTTTTCTACAGCATATTTAAGTGATTATTAATTAGTAAATAATGTTATAAAGAATAAACAATGATTAACTCAAAACATTTCTCCATATAAGCAATGTAAACACTGGAGAAAACAAATCACAATACGACTCAAAACCAGAATTATCTGAAGGTTTACTATGGCTTTCTTGGACTTATTTCTTGGTTCATTGTTTTTCTTTGCATAATGACTTCTATTTATATACAACAAAGGTAATGTTATGCAGTTTCTACCCTTACAAAAAATAACTGCAGTAAACTGAAGTAAAACTGCAGTACAACAGCAGTATATAGAGATATAACTGCAGTAATATCCATCCCTTTATGACCACAGTGTACCCATTTTCTGATGGCTACTTCCAGCAGGATAATGCGCCAAGTCACAAAGCGCAAATCATCTCAGACTGGTTTCTTGAGCATGACAATGAGTTCAATGTACGCAAATGGCCTCCACAGTCACCAGATCTCAATCCAATAGAGCACCTTTGAGATGTGGTGGAACGGGAGATTCACATCATGAATGTACAGCCGACAAATCTGCAGCAACCAAAATCTCTGAGGAATCATTCCAGTAGTTTGTTGAATCTATGCCACGAAGGATTAAGACAGTTCTGAAGGCAAAAGGGGGTCCAATCCGGTACTAGTAAGGTGTACCTAATAGAGTGGTGGCCTGTGAGTGTCAAGTGTAACTTGTAGTTCTAACTAAACTCTTTTTAATTTGTTATTTTAACTATGTATTTACAAGTATTATTGTAGTTCCAACCACTTTGCATTTATTGAAGTTTATTAAAAAACAAACATCACATTATTTTTTTTCATAACATGTCTTTTATTGAAGTAAAATGCAAAGTTTACACAAATTGCAGTATAATAATATTGACTGTCATGAGCATTATTATATTCTTTTATATTTTATTAATGTAAAATGCATGTTAATCAGAAATTTATTGCAGATTGTCAAATTGCTTGATTTATAATAATTAATATTTCAATTAGGATCACTGTTATGATGCAAGCATTAGTATGTAATTGTTATTATTATTCAAAACATTATAAGATGTGGATATACGTTACTTGGTCAAAAGCAGCATGAATTAATTTTTAAATGGAGCAAAATGTTGCATTATTCCTTTTATTAAATTTCAACAAAACATGAACATGGATTGTGTGAAACACAAAGTGAAAGCTTCTAGTTTCAGTAAAAAGCAACCACAACATACGTTCATACTTATGAGGGTATATGAAACTATAACAAAATAATAATTCATCAGATTTCATGTGCAATAATTTCTCTCTCATGCACTGATGTAATGCTGGTGAAGGGCTTTTTCATGATATTCTTCAAACTGCCTAATCAAGTAATATTATTTCAGTAATGAAAAACAGATCAAGATGTACTAAAATGTTTTGATTCTTCTGTGATTCTTCCTGTTAACAGTTGATCATCAGTTCTCTGTAACTCTGTGTTCTTGAATCTGTTTTTATTATTAAAAAAAAAAACATTATTTGATGGTGCAAACCTGATTCAGATACACTGTTGAAGCTACAACCTTTCCACTGTTGAATGAATGTTAATTCAATAAAGCTCTGCTGTTGGATGAACTTGAATGTTCAGCATGAAATCAACATTTTTCAAAAAATTATTTATTTCATTAAGACATTTTAATACTCTGGAAAGAAATCAAGGTATATTTGTAACTACGTATTTGTTGGACCACTTTAACTATTGTCAATTAAATGCATTCAGTGGTACCCTATGACATTGTAGGTTACTACAGGACAAATAAAAACACAATTCATTAAACTTAGAACTTAGAGCCTGTAATTTTAATAAAAATCAAGAAAGAACCAGCTGAAAAATATTCAATAGGAAAAATGATCTTTGCTGCTGTTGCTGATAATGCTACATATAGAAATCTAACATCTTGTACAACAGATCATATTTATTTTCAATGAATGATTCAACAATTCACACATAAAACGTCATGTTTCATTACAGGTGGATCATTTTTGAAAACCTATTTAGTGACATCTTTTGATGGTTGTTTGTCGCCACCTGTTGGTTACACAATGTAATTGCTACAACATTCACCAGCGTCAAGTTCCATTAAACAGTGATTTTAATCTTTTTATTTTTTATAATTATTTATTCGGGTTTTTACCTTTAATGGACAGGACAGTAGAGAGTATTGACAGGAAAGCATGGGGAGCAGAGAGAGGGGAAGGATCAGCATAGGACCGCGAGGCGGGAATCGAACTCGGGTCGCAGTAAGCACAGGAGTGCATGTGTCGACGCACTTACCACTGGCGTCAACAGATTTGAATCTGTACCATAAACATCAGTGTTTCTATCTCAACTATAAACTGTTCTCGCAGTACTTCCGTGTTATTTAATTGTTTGTAAAGAAATAAAAAAAATTGTCTAAAAACTGAATCTCTCTTGATCAACAGTGATCTTTTACACCCCTAATATATATATCTATCTTTATATGGGTGATATGACAAACATCTAAAATCTTATATCACAATGTAAGTCACCACATATCCTGCTAATGATATATATGATGGTATTTGATTTTTAATAGTTGGCACATGTAACGGACTATTTCTTTTTTATATTTTGAAATACACTCTTAGGTACACCACTTTATTAGGTCCACCTGTCTAACTGCTTGTTAACGCAAATTAACGCAGCAACTCATTACATATGCATTTAGGGATGTAGACATGGTCAAGACGATCTGCTGCAGTTCAAACCAAGCATCAGAATGGGGCTGGTGCCAGACGGCCTGCTCTGAGTATTTCAAAAACTGCTGATCTGCTGGGATTTTCACGCACAACCATCTCTAGGGTTTACAGAGAATGGTCTGAAAAAGAGAAAATATCCAGTGAGCGGCAGATCTTTGGGCGCAATTGCCTTGCTTATTGCCAGAGGAGAATGGCCAAACTGGTTCCAGCTGATAGAAAGGCAACAGTAACTCAAATAACTACTCGTTACAACCAAATTAAGTACAATTGCAAAATTGCAATACAATGAAGTATAAACACAGTTCAAACACAGTACAATAAAGTTCAACAGCAGTATAAGTTGCAGTAAACTGAAGTAAAAACAAGTAAACTCCACTTGTGCTGCTGTAGTCTAATATGCCAATGCTCTGGTAAGAACTGCACTTGTGTTCCAAGGGGTTTATTCTTCAACATCTTCCAAGAAGATTTTATACTTTTTTTCAGGGATGTTTTTTGGATTCAAGTAATGTTGAAATTAGAAGTTTCAGAGTTTAATTTCAAAAACGAATAAGAAAATAAATGCAGTAAACTGAACAGTACAACAGCAGTAGCCTATATACAAAGATAACTGTGGCACAATTCAATGCAACTGCGAAATTACAGTATAATGAGTTATAAACACAGTTCAACTACAATAAAATAAAGTTCAACAGCAGTAAATTCTGCAGTACAACTGAAGTAACTTGAATTAAACCTAGAGGGGCAATATAGTGATATGTTATAGAATTTATTGCACTTAGGTACAGAAGTATTAAAAGTGCACTTTAGTTTTATTATATATTGCAGTATAGTAGATGTATTTCTGTAGTTAGTTTAACTTCTGAAAAGTGCAATACAATATATTGTGGTAGTACTTCAACAATACAGCTGAAGTACTGAAACCTCATTTGAAAACCATTGTCCACCGAGAAGGAAAAGTAGTTTTACTGCAGTTGCATTGTAGAAGTACTTCAGTTGAATTGCAGTAGTTGTACGGCATTATAGTAGTAGTATCACTTCAGTACTATTACAGTAGTTGTATGTAGTAGTAATTCAGTTTAATTGCAGTAGTTGTACTGCATTTGTACTGTAGTAGTACTTCAGTTGTATTGTAGTAGATGTACTGCAGTTAGTTGTTTTGTAGTACTTCAGTTGTCACAGTAATACTGCTATATACTTAAAAAACGTAACTTTTCAGAAGTTAACTAAAACTGCAGTATTACTTTAAAAAACCTGCAGGGATTTTTTGTAAGGGGAGGCTCAGTGTACACAAACATTTAACTGAAATATAAACTCATATAAAACCTAAAAAACGATTTAATCAAATATTATAGTTCCACTGTACAGTAACAACGGCATATATCAATCTTAAGATAATCCAGTTTCATGGGCTTACTCTAGCATATTTCATTAGTAGTTCATGTCATATTGAATGAATAATACATTTAAAAAAATTATAATGTATTGTCTTTTTCAATTAAACCAAATGGACTATTTGCATAGCTAGTGTTTTTCAGCCAACGTTAAACTTCCAGTGAAAGGTTTTGTGACTATTTTAAAGAATATACGGTTCCTTTTACAGCATCGATGTTGTAATGTGATTAAAATACAATCAGTTAAATAGACTTAAGCATTCGTTTAGTTGTTCAAGCTTAAATGATATGAAAGTCTGTGTAATCGGTAGTGCCGTCAGTAGCAGCAGGCTAGCGCAGAAAGTCCATTGAAAATACTGGGGTAAAACAAATTTTCATATTTTAAAGAGATGGAAAAATGGAATTTAATGCAGTGCTTCTTATCCAGTCTGAGACCCACTTTATATCAAATATCTATTAGGCAGTGAAGATCACTGATTTTTAAACAAAACAGATCTTCAATGTGCCGATTTTGTAAAAGTTCACTGTCACGTTGGGCTGGCTGTCCGTGTGCACATACCCCATTACCTTAGCTAAGTAAACACTCTTCTTCTAGATAAGCAATTAAAAACACAAACACACAACAACTGTGATCGTTTCTTTATTTAAATTTTCATCTTTTTTAAACGTTTTTTTTTAATAAGGTGAAGAAAAATACCTTTTTTTGTTCTGTATAATAAAATATGTTACCTTTATTCCTTTATGAAGAGGAGAAAAAACAAAACAAGAAGTAAAAATACACAAAACATTCCTCCCGTGGGGAAGTTTTTCAATGTTGCACTTGGAAGCAGAAAAGGAGAAGATCTGTTCATGAAATCTGACTCGCCGTCTCATCAACGAGCATTTACTGAAGGTAAAAAAGTGAACCAATCGCATCACATCAACATGCAGTCAGAGGTCACATGATGCTGCCGTTACACATATTTCAAACCGTTTGTTGCATAATGTACCTGGTTTCTCTAATGTGATATCCAGACGAGCGCGTGAAGGCAGCATTTCTGACACGATCCCTAAAGCAGGCAAGACAGACTTCATGAACACACTGGAGAGAAAGAGCAGGAAGTCGTATATGACACACAGTAAGGGCTGAAAGGACGATACAAAAAAACGAGCCAACGTCATTGGGTGGAGCTGATGGAAGCTGCTCTGATTGGCTGATCTGGGACCAGTTCTGCATGTTGGTTCCAGATCAGCGTTTAAGAGCCACTGTTAATCTCATAGTGTGCGAGCTGTGTGTGTGTATGAATATGTGTTTCTGTGTGTGTTTGTAGGAGAAGGCAGGTCACGGTTCAGAGGTCACTCTCCCCATACAGGGCGGTGGAGAAGGACATGTAGTCGAGCGCTCCCGGGATGGCATCGGGCCCGCTGTAAGGCGTCATGCGGGCGATGCAGTATTCGGCCTGGTCGGGGGGCAGCTCACGCCTCAGCTCATCCGCCAGGATATAGTTCTGCAGCAAGACAGGGAAATGTGTTCATTGAGCTTTGTGTGAAATCAAAATTTACCGTGTTTATTTTGTAGTGCATATTGTTATACTTTAAGTTAATTCACTGAAAAAAGTGTTTGGCTGCATCTGAAATCGCCTACTACTCAGTAAGTAGTGCTGCATTTCAATTGGAATTTACTACACAACCATTAAAAAACTACATTCTATATCAGGGGTAGGGAATCTATGGCTCGGGAGCCACATCTGGCTCTTTGACTAAAAATATGTGGCTCTCCAGCTGTCTCTCTTCAATAATATTTTAAAGTTTCAAAAATTATAACCATCACTAGAAATCAGTTTCCTATTGAAAATACAATTACAGTTACCTTTTTATTGTATAATTTTTACAGCAAAATGAATAAGAACTCTGTTTACAATAAAAGGATGTATCAAACAATGCTTGTGTGCGGCACTGTGGATTAACTTGAATCACGACACCAATAAAGGGCATGCAACTTACATTTCAATAGTAACTTCGCACACGTAAATTCAAACAATATTCATGGCGAAAAAAATAAAAACTATAAATTGTACTTTCTTCATACATGGATTTGCTCAACATGTGATGCTTCATTATTTGTTTATTTTTGCATGGACATAAATGGTGGTTGTTATATATTTATATATATATTTAGACTCTTGTGTGTGGGCTCAAAATTTTAACTTTTATAGTGCTGAATAACTTCTTTTCATTGCTAATGCTAGAACAAACATAGGAAGCTAAGAAAAATACTAATCTCACATTTCAGATGGCATTTAGAGGTTTCTTCAAATATATATATATATATATATATATATATATATATATATATATATATATATATATATATATATATATATATATATATATATATATATATATATATACACACACCCACCCCCACTGGCTCTTTAAAAAATGCATTTTGCCAAAAAAAATCTGAAATGGCTCTTTATTTATCTCGAAGGTACTGCATCCTCCATTTGTCATTGTCACATGACCTGCCTGAGTCATTTGAGTCACTTCAATCATATTCAAGAATTCTCTAGCATGGCATCATGGTATAGTGTATAGCCCATCAGATGCGCACTTCAAAATCTCACCGGAAGTAGTAGGTCATCCAGGTACTTCTCATATACAGTTTTTCGAATACTATGAATGAATACTCGAGTGTCGAGTCGCATACAGTTTTTAACATTCTTTATATTACGGAAGTATGCCCTTTCAAATGCAGCCTTTGTGTTGGTAATCTTCAATCGTAGTCTGACCATTTCCTTTCACGTTTGGAGTGGGAGTCCTTCTCTGTTGATGTCAGTTTGAGAGCTTCAGCCGCAGTATTTTTAACCATGCCTCCTTTTACTGTTAGTTGGCTATAAGCAAATAAAGCCCCGCCCCCTACTCAATATTCAATTTCAAGTACATCTATGACTGCATTATTTATGCCCTTTACACACTAATTCCCTCAGTCTTTCATTGATTTAGTCATCATTAATTACGTTACACAAGTGTGCACTATTGGCGGAGCATCTGAATAAATGGAGAGCACTAAACCCTTGGCCATTTGAGAACTACACTGTTGTGACATCACAATCGCATTGTGCTCTGGGACATATAGGTGCTGGAGTGGACATATGAAGCCAAAATCAAGGAATCGAAAGTATGTTCATGTAAACTTCCTTTGTTTACTTAATGAAGAGAAACGCACTTCAAAGTGGTGGCGGGGATTAAAAATGGCGTTTGATACATACACTAGTAGCACTTTGACACTTTTCTGCCTTTTAATGTTTTATTTAAAGTTTTATTGTGTTTTATTGAAATTCTTCATATAGTTTATCAAATATTTATTTGTTTTTATTAAGGTTTGTTTTGTTCTGTTGTAAATTAGTCTGTTGTAAACTTTGGTTGTAGTAATAATAATAATAATAATAATAATAATAATAATATTTCTTTACATTTATGTAGTACTTTTCTGGGTACTCAAAGCACTTTACAAATTTTGGGAGGAATCTCCTCATCGACCACCAGGTGAGGTAATAGTAAGGTAAATGATAAAAAAAAATTGATTGATTAATTAATTAATTAACTGAATGTATCAGTTTGTGTCTGTAGATTTATATTGCATTACATATTTTTAAAGGCTGTTTTATCAAATTGAGTTTTTTCTCCTGCACTGAGGCATAAAACTCCACTTATATTCACCGAACATTACAGTTGCAATCAATAGGGATGGCAAAAGTACACAAATCCTTTACTCAAGTAGAAGTAGAGATACTCATGTTTAAAATGACTGGTAAAAGTTGAAGTACTGACTACACTTTTGTATTCAAGTAAAAGTAAAGAAGTACAGCCTCAAAAATGTATTTAAGTAAAAAGTACCCATTACTACTACATGTTTTAGTTTCACTAGATAGGTAAATATCCGGTTTCCCCCATGTATCATCATCCTGACGCAAACTCAGTGTTCATCATGTAGTTTTGCGGCTGTTAGATCAAAAACAGCTGCCATTCATGTTCATACACTCTAAAAATAATTACGTAGGCCTGTATATCTTTATAAATAATGTCTTGCATTTTACACTAAATTTTTTCAAGTTTTATATATGATTTTTTTTTTAATTGAAAATGTATTTTCTTTTGCTAAAAAAAATACTTATCGTATTTGACTGAAAAATAAAATAAATTTAAAAAAATTATATACATATATATATATATATATATATATATATATATATATATATATATATATATATATATATATATATATATATATATATATATATATAGCAGCTCTCACACATAACCTGTTGTTTAGTGTGTTTTTTTCCAGGGTACTGTGAATATTTTATATTAATAGATAAACATTAATTCTGTTAATACATTTACATATACGGCATACTTTGGAACTGGAATGTGATTCTCTTGTTTACCTGTGGTCTGATCGAGCAAAATGTGTCTTATTATCATGTAAACGGGGCAGCATCAGTCATGTTAAATTCGCCGTCTCCCCCATCTCATCTGCGTAGTCATCCTTGCCTTTCTCATAGTAATCTTCATAAACTAGCCTACATGAGGTGCGTGATAGCCTTGGCTGAAAAAGCCTCGTACTGCAGCATGCAGGTGTGCAATGACGAAAATAGACTGACTGCATCAAAAAAGGTGCTGAAATTGTGCAATGACAAGAAATAATATAGATCACACCATCAAACACATCAAAAACAAAAGTAACGAGCCTGATTTAAAAATGTAAGGAGTAGAAATACAGATAATTGTGTAAAAATGTAAGGAGTAAAAGTAAAAAGAAATAGTGGAGTAAAGTACTGATACCAGAAAAATCTCCTTAAGTACATTAGTTACTTCTCATCTCTGGTATTCATATCTATATCTTATTCATAATCTGCTTAACTATATGACATTTTATTCTACAAAAAAATTTAAATGTGTATATATATTTTTATATTTTCTAAATTATGAAGTAATAAAAAGAAACATTTGAATCTTCCTTAATCCAGTTTTCAGATTCTTGTGCTAAAACTATGGAAATTTCCTAAAAATTGCCTCATTACATATTTAAAGGGATAGTTCACCCTAAAATAAAAACCATCATTTACTCACCCTTCATTTGTCTCTCAAATCCTACTTATGTCTCTTTCTTCTGCTGAACACATAAGAAGATATCTTGAAAAATGCTGGTAGCCGGCACTCGTTGACTTCCATAGTATTTGTTTTCAGCAACCAGCATAATTCAAAAGATTTTCTTTTGTTTTCAACAGAAGAAAGAAACTCATAAGGGTTTAAAGCCACATGAGGGAGAATAAATGATGAGGTCATTTGTATTTATGATGAACTATTCCTTTAAATTTAACATTTAATAAAACATTTCATCTAAGATACCTCAGATTCTTAATATAATTGATTATCTGTGGCAGTATGGTCAAAACCATTAGCTAATTTACATGCCCTATTCACCTGCAGTGTCTCGCCTTAATAGATATGCTTTAATCTAAGAGAGTGATGTTTGGCTGCTGGGTTTGTACCTTGTCTCCAGCGAGGACTTTAAATGATGCCATGACCTGATCTGCAGTGTCCGTGTCGGCCGTCTCGCGGGACATGAAGTCAATGAAGGCCTGGAATGTGACGACTCCCAGTCTGTTGGGATCCACGATGCTCATGATGCGAGCAAACTCCGCCTCTCCCTACACAACGGAAAACACTTCTCAGTAGTGGTCCAACAAGACAGTGTGATAGGTTGTTCATCAATGATCTTTATATTTAATCTTTATCGAGAGAAGAACCATGTATGGTAACTTCACTGACATTGATTACAATGTCAATATATACAGTTGAATTCCCCAAATTCTGTTTAACAGAGAAGACTTTTTCAACACATTTCTAAGCATAATAGTTTTAATAATTCATTTCTAATAACTGATTTATTTTATCTTTGCCATGATGACAGTAAATAATATTTGACCCGATATTTTTCAAGACTCTCCTATACAGCTTAAACTGACATTTAAAGGCGTTACTAGGTTAATTAATTTAACTAGCCAGCATAGGGTAATTAGGCAAGTTATTGTATAACGATGGTCAGTCGAAAAAATATATAGCTTAAAGGGGCTAATAATTTCAACGTTAAAATGAGTTTTAAAAAAATAAAAACTGCTTTTATTCTAGCCGAAATAAAACAAATAAGACTTTCTCTAGAAGAAAAAATATTATCAGAAATACTGTGAAAATTTCCTTGCTCTGTTAAACATAATTTGGGAAATATTTAAAAAAGAATTTAAAGGGGGGCTAATAATTCTGACTTCAACTGCATATATACAGTGCTCAGCATAGAGTACACCCCATTTTGAAAATGAATATTTTTCTCCATTTCTCAGTGAATATTGGCAGCGTATTTTGGTGCATTTAAACAAAACAGATTTATTAAACTGATATATTTATTAAAATAATATTTTAGTCACCGAACATATTTAGAAATTGAAAGAAAATACAATTAAATTCAAGCAAAATATTGCAAAAAAAAAAACCCTACAAAGTTTTAACTAAATTTTTCCATTTTTGCTTCTCTTGATTTTTCCTCTTTTTTAAATTTGTATTTAATATTTTCCAATAACATATAAATTTGGGTGTACTAGTTTTTAAATCGCTATTGTAAGTTATTTTGTTAGTCAAGTTATTTTGTCCAGATTTGGCTTCAGTACTCACTAATCTAATGTATATGCACAAATATAATATTGTAAAGCTTCCTATTAAAAATATGAATTTAAAAGATAGATTTGTGAGGGGTGTACCTATATATGCTGAGGACTGTATAATTAATTAATTTTTTTAATTATGAAAGTTAAAAAGTCTCATAATAACTCCTAAAAACACAAGTTTTCCCACTGAGTATTTTAAATAGTGATCCATAAGGGATAAAACCAAGAATACTTAACATTAGATAACATATAACATTATATAACGATACTTGATTAGTATCAAGATTAGAGATTATAATTGTCTAATTCACGGGGCTGAAACTGGAATCTGGGAATTCACAGGGGAAAACAGGGAAGGCTAAGGTCTAAAAAAATAATACAGTTTTAAAACCAGGAATACTTAGATATCACTTTCCAAAAATGTTTTTTTTTACCAGATTAGAGATTAGAATTGTTTATTAGAATTATCTTAACTGATTAATATCTAAAAGCAGATTAGCACTAGAAACTGCTTTTGGTAAACAAAAAGCTTTAACTAAAATAAGAAATGTTTTCCTGGCAGAAGTTAAAGAACTAAAATGACTAAAAACGTAAAACAAAATATTAAAGTTATTAAAAGATTATTGCTAATGAAAATAACAAAACAATAGAACATAATTACTGAAATTCAGACAAAAATCTTTAACTCAACTGCAATCCTCTTTTACCATTATTCATCATCGTTCGTTATTATTCGTCATCAAATAATCATCCTACAGTGGATGTAACTAACCTAGCTTTCAGGAAATCTCTCCTAAATCAGATGAAAGCTGAGTCTTACATGATAAGGAATTGAAAATCAACTCAAGTGAAAGCATTGTTGTCTAAAATAAGAACATGTCAGAAAACATGTCTATTTCTGGTTATTTTGTGCAACAGCAAAATCATTTACAATTCAGAACATATGCCATCAGTAGTTTACGATATTAAGTAAAATATTACATGTTCATATTACATTTCACTCAAACACATAACTTAAAAATGGAAAAAACTCCAGAGAAACAATGAAGTGGTCTCTTAATTATTTTTACACAGTCATAACTGTAGACCACAAATCTCTGCTTTACCAGAATAATCCAGATCGATTATAACTGTCCATTGGGATCATGTGATTTACCAGTTCACAGGGTTCCCACTTTAAGCCAAATAACAAATTCCCTGAGTAAATAACTGAACTTCCATGACATCAAATAAATAGAAAAGCAGGCCGCTGTTGTGCTTATATATTAATAATAATACTAAAACAATATGTTGGAATAATAACATATTATTAAAAAGGTTTTAGCTTGAATATAATTTTACATGGCTTTAATAGCCATTATGAGAACAATGGATAATTTACCTCAGAATTTCAAAAGTTACTGTTACTGTTTGTGTGATAGCTCAATATTAGTTTCACAAACTTTACATTTAGCTTTTCTGTCGTAAAATTTTTTAGCACTTGTCATTTTGAATCCAAAGCTCTTAAAATTGATATTATTGTTCCTACAGTCTTGTGACTGCATTTGACTTCAGCACTCCTTTGAGGGGAATAAAAAAATACTATAGAGCTGGAAAAAATCACCAACCTGATTTCACCAAGACAGACATGTTCCTGAATTAACATCTATGTCGATCCTAACAACATTATAATTATAACGTTACAACATTATAATCAGCCAATCAGAATTAAGGAATACATTTAACGTTTATATTTCAGTTTAGGCTTATGGTTAGGTTTATGCACTTTTATGCGCTCTGATTTTGGGAATAACTTTGAGTTATTGTTGGGTTCAGGGGTAGGGAATAGGTATGATTACATTTTCAAACAAAAATGATGTTCCAGGATCAATGTAGATGTTAATCCAGGAATACATTGTACTTGGCAAAATCATGACGTGCAAAAAATAGATAAAATTAGTGAAAAGTCCCTAATATTACATGACTTGATCAAAAAAAAAAAAAAAGACTTTCAATAGTTGTGTCCCAAAAAACACACTACATACTTGTACACTACCAGGAGAGTCCGAACTCGGTCCTGGAGGGCCGGTGTCCTGCAAACTTTAGTTTCAACCTTAATCAGACACACCTGAACCAGCTAATCAAGCTCTTTCAGATACTAGAAACTTTCAGGCAGCATGTGTTGAAGGACGTTGCAGCTAAACTTTGCAGGACACCGGCCCTCCAGGACCGAGTGGACACACCTGCTCTAGACTTTTACACTTAAGCGTGTAGTTCCAAAGGGAACACTAATGTTTTTTTACTAAACGAACACTCAAACCGTTTCCCAGGCAACGTTTAAATAAATGACCAAACGATCAAATACTACCAGACATGAGTACTGTACATCCGCATTCACCATCGGGAGGTGGTATAATCACTTATGTGGGAGATTTTTGCTAGCAGAATCCAAATGAAAAGAGCGTTAAGTGTGTAAAATGTTCAACATTTCACACTTCTTTTTAACTTATTCTTTTCTAGAATTTTCAGTGTGATTGCATTACTATTTATATTACAAAATGGCATAGAATAGTGCACAAGTATGCAATTTGGGACACACCTAATATCTGGTATAAACTTTTTAAAATTCTATGATATTCCAGAAATTCCATGAACCCTGAGTTCATTATCCAACGTTTACCCTGATCACAAACTTCCAATACTCTGTTTTACCATATTATAACCCATGGAGATGAGGCACGCTCTGAAGTCCTCAGCATCCATCATGCCTGTTCTCTTCTACAGGAGCCCACGAGGGACAAACACAACCAGTAGAGCAGAGCGAGTACAGATGAGGAGAGTCATTTCAGAGGAAAGTTTGAAAGAAAAGCAAAAGTAGAAAGGAAACAAAAACAAAAGAAATGGTGGTTAATGGCTGATCTCCGTGTCTGCTGTGGGTGTGTGTGTACCTGAGCGTCGTTCCCGATATCGAAGCCCAGACTGATAAGGCAGGCTTTGAACTCCTCAGCGCCCAGAGTGCCCGAGTGGTCCTGGGTGGCAGAGCCGTGGGCATGCGGGACACGCATGTGAAGGGTGAGGGTTTGGCATGCACACGTGTGGAGGGGTGAACAGGGTCCATGCAGAGGTGAACAAACACAACACAAACACACAGGACAAGAGAAAAGTGCACAACTGTTAGCACACACTGTGGCGTGAGCAGGGCGAGTGATCGTGAGGACACATCTGACATGATCTGTGCTCAGTTAACTGTGGGTTTTTAATGCTGTTAAGGTGTCTGTGTGGGTTTTTAGCAGTGTTAGCTTTCAGCGTGGCAGCATCTAATCTGGGGCTTGTGTGGGTGATGCTTGGTGTAATTTAACTGTGTGCAAATCAGGTCAATTATACAAATGCACTGATATGGAATATAAAATAAATGTTTAAATATATATAAATACACATGTATAAATATACTTTACAGGGCCTAAAAGAAACGCTTGTCAAATGGAAAATGCATCAAAAATTTAACATGCACCAAGGTTTTTAAATCTGTTGTAAACAAAATAAAAAAGATTTCTTGTACCTTAATAGTAAGTAGGCCACAATAAAAGCTTTTTAAAGTAAAGAAACATCAATCAAACATGAAGCTTTTAATAATAATCTTTAAATAATATTAATAATATTATATTGCTAAATAATATCATGAAATACTTTACATTTGAACAGAATTTGTGTTATTTACTTGATATATTTGACTAATGATTATAAAGAATTCATCAGTTATAGTAACTGGATGTAACTGGATTTGTTTATGTCTGATTATTACACCAATAATGCACAGTTTTACTTTATATGGCCAGTAAATTTATTGAAGCCATCAATACAGGTGTGGTAAAGTGTTATTTTTAGGCCCTGCTTGTATATTTTGATCATTTACCTGGTGAATTTCTTTTAATCACAATTCAATAAAATCTACTTCCTGAGAGAGCTGCATGACTCTGGAATCCGCTTGTTAAGTGTGACGTCACGCGAAGCGGCTTCTGGTTCCAAGCTATCAAACTGTATGGGGAGACTTGACAAATGGTAATAACAACCGTTTACAAAGCGCTGTATTACTTTTGAAAATTCACGATCGCAATGTACATATCCATGGCTAATATCAGATGGCCAGAAAGTGCTTCATTTTTTAAAAATTGTTAAAATATTGATGTTTGTGAAGCAGCACGTCCAGAGACCGATGTGTACACTATGATAATATAGAAAATTCACTTTAATGTGTGATAGGACTAAAACGTGGTCATAAACAAATATTTTCTCTATTCAAATGAGTAGTGGCGTGAACCCGAACACAGTATTTCATACACATGCGTCACAACTTAACAAGCGCATAATTGAGAATAACCATGTTTTTTTGTTTTAGCTTAAATTTGAGGTCAAGGTTCACACATGATTTCTGAAGAGAAAACTAAACAACAGCTGTTTGTACGTTCTGTTAAAATGTTAACTGTCATCATCTGTTTAATGTGAATTCATATTTTTTAATTGTCAGAGTGAGTTATTCAATGACTCACTCAAATTGACTTCTGGTTTCATAACTGGAGGAATCAGCATTTGTCAAATATAGCTTTAACTAATATGACTTGGTGACAGATGACAGTCATGTCATGTCATCCTCTCTGTAAAAAGACAATCTTTATTCGAAAAGCCAAAGTAAATTACTAAAGGTCATTTAATCTTTTTGACTGTGACCTTACCTTATCAGTGTTTATATCATTTTGATATCCGATATTGCAGAATCGTCATTTAGGAATAAGATATCATAGGTGATTGCATTAAGATGGTGGTCTTTTAATGATCTGATCATGCAGCTCTACTCATTCCTTTTACTGGATTAGCTCTTTCCCCTCCATTGATGACTTTTTTTGGCAAACCATGTTTTAGGTATATTACGGTAAGGGAAGTTCTCATGTAAGGTCAGATCGCATGTAAAAATAAAGAGTTATACAACTTTCCTTTGGCTTACTCTCTTCTTTATCAAGACTTTTTGCAAAGTCAAATTTAAGACTTTTTAAGACCATTATGAATGAAATTCTAGACTTATACAGGGCTAAACACTAATGATTATTTCTAATGGGCTGGTTGGGCCAATGGATTTTTTTTTTGCATGCCACAAAAAAATCTAATGTAATTATTTCTTAGCGACATACTTTAGTGTGTCAAAACACGAAAACTCTAGTTGTAAACATTCATTCATTTTCTTTTCAGCTTAGTCCCTTTATTAAAAAGGAGTTACCACAGCGGAATGAACCACCAACTTATCCAGCATATGTTTTATGCAGCGGATGCCTTTCCAGCTGCAACCCATCACTGGGAAACATCCATACACTCTCATTTACTATGGACAATTTAGCTTACCCAATTCACCTATAGCGCATGTTTTTGGACTTGTGGGGGAAACCGGAGCACCCGGAGGAAACCCACGCCAACACAGGGAGAACATGCAAACTCCACACAGAAATGCCAACTTACCCAGATGAGCCTCGAACCAGCGACCTGCTTGCTGTGAGGCGATTGGCTACCCACTCCACCACCATGCTGCCCTATTCTCAACATTATATGTCTTTCTTTTTCAAATGACAACTTTAACATTGTTAAACATATATTTATTGTGGAGAAAAATTACATAATCAAAAATGTATATTTGTTGGCTTTTGGTCCAAATTGATTGAGTATAACTTCTATTCAACCTAATGCATCACTGTTATAAAACCTTAAGTTTCATGTCTGTTTATAAATATTATGTCTACTCGCTCTGACTTCTGTAAATAGTTTTTGTATGAATGGAAAATAACATAATGGGATAAACTGTTGTTATCATGAGGAACCGTAATTGTTTTTAGTTTTCTTTCCCTGATTTTATTAAGATGGATTGTTGGTGATTGGATGGATGTCGGCCCGATTGGGTTGCTTTACTTGGACAGAGGAAAATGAAGACTTCAAGAATGAAGAATTTAAGACCCAGCGGACACCCTGTTTTGATCTGGATGAAGTTATATGTTTGTGTCTGTGTGTCTCTGTATGCGTATTATATCTTAAAAGTGCACAACTCTAAAAAATATATACATTTTGTCTGTTTTTTTTGTCAGAAATATTCTTGTTCTGATTAAACCTATCTGCGCTCATGTGGTGATTAAACATGAACAAATTTTCGGTTTAAAAGCAGACACCTGGTTCTTTCTTTTGTTATATAATATGTATCTGTATAAAATGTATGGGTTCAAGTCCCAGCTGGGTCAATTGCCATCTCTACGTGGAGTTTGCATGTTCTCCCCATGTTGGCGTGGGTTTCCTCGGGGTGCTCCAGTTTCCCCCACAATCCAAAGACATGCAACTATAGGTGAATTGGGTAAGCTAAATTGGCTGTAGTGTATGAGTGTGTATGTGAGTGTGTATGGGTGTTTTCCAGTACTGGGTTGTGGTTGGAAGGGCATCCGCTGCTTAAAACATATGCTGGAATAATTGGTAAATTACCCCTGAAAAATAATGGACTAAGCCAAAGGAAAATTATTGAATGTATAAAATATATTTTGATTGCCGTCAGATTTAGGTGAAAATGATCAAAAATGCTGGCGGGGAAAGAGTTAAACTGCAAACTTATGAACTGAAAGAGAGCTTAAACTTTTCTGTAACCATAAAGCGCTAAAGTGTCACAGCAACCAACTGTTTTAAAATCATGTCATGTTGGTTCCAACTAAGATTAAGTGACGGAGTTATGGGCTCAGACGTCCATCTGCTCATAATGATGCAAAACTGTGTTGTTGAACTATGTGTTATCATGATACTGACTCGGTCGAAGTGGTTGAACGAGGCTCTGAACTCATTCATTTGCTCCTGGCTGATGCCTTTGGCGTCACGTGTCAGAATCTGGTTTTCAATCTCATTAATGGTGCGAGCGATAGTGGTGAGGAGCTGCTCCCAACCCACACGGATGTGCTGGAGGAAGAAGAGAGACGTCAGGAACACACTAATGCATTATGAGGATTGAAAGTCAGATTGTGTGTGTGTGTACTGTACCTCCATGGTGTAGTTAGTGTGTTTGTTGTCAAATATAAGTGCTTCCTGTATTAGCTGATGGTCTCCCTCCAGCTGGTCGATCTTTGGTTTGTAGTTTACAATGCTCTTTTCGTACTGACGCAGGTGGGTCAGCTGATCCTCCAGGGTCCCGTGCATCTCAATAGAAATTCGGCCAATTTCCTGTACAAAGAACATTAGAAAATATTAAGAGCACATTAGGGCTGCACAATCTATCGTTTCAGCATCGATATCGCAATGTGATCATTCGCAATAGTCACATCATTCGCAAGTTCAGCTTCAGTTTATTCATCCCCCAGGACATTTGAGTGGAACTATAGCTGACCAAGAACCAGAGATGGGAAGTAACAAAGTACAAATACTTAGTTACTGTACAGAAGTAGTTTTTTTGGTATCTTTGGTATCAGTACTTTACTCCACTATTTATTTTTCTGACAACTTTTTACTTTTTCTCCTTACAGTTTACACAAAAACTGTGCTTTGTACTCTTTACATTTTGAAACCATGTTGTTCTAAGCTCCATCTATGTTATTTTTTTTTTGTCATTGCGCAAATCAAACGCCTTTTTGATTGATCTATTTTTTTAATGTAAAATGAGTTTTAGTCGATCAGATCACAGGTATCACAGGTAAATTAAACACATTGCCGTCCACTTCTGACCATGTTTTACTATACAGGCTTCTCTGATATTTTAATCTAATACCACAATCATCTGCTTTTTTGACAACATTAGTACAGTTAGTACTAAAACAGTTAAATCCTTTATGAATGTTGCATGCATTAAGGTTTATTTCTTTTATTTTTAATGAATTCCTATTTCCTAGTACAGAATTAATACTGGTTTACTGTTGTCTTCATTTAAATTAGACCGTTGTCTTGATTTAAATGAGCTTAACAAATATTTTAACATCAAAATTATTCATACTGGGTGATGTATGAATAAAATTATAATGAAAAGCATCAGGAATTTATCACGTGAAAAAAAAAGTTTATGCAAAAAGTTTTGGAGGCTGCATTTGCGGCTGTAATTTAAATAGTTTGTTGTTGTTTGAATTGTTGTTTGACTTTATTAATCCCCAAAGGGAAATTTACGTCACAGCATAGCTCTCCATACTAAAAGTAAATCAAATAATATATATATATATATATATATATATATATATATATATATATATATATATATATATATATATATATATATATATATATATATAAACAATAATAAAATTACATTCATACAGCACACCTTAGTTTCTTAGTTTGCATAGAATTTATTTTGTATAGCATTTTATTTTGCAGAGAACAAATTGATTAACAACATTAATGACCAGGAAAGAAACAAAAGAAACACTGAAAGCAGCTTAAGCCGAATGCACAAAACAGTAAAATATATTCAGCATTTATTATAGCAAAAGAAAACCAAATGTTTTGGACAAAATTAAGTGTGAACTGATGATTTATTATTTGTAAGGATATAGGCCTCATTATGATTATTATTCTTGTTATTGCAGAGTGTGATGTTGCTTGGCTACTTTCCTGCAGAAAATTAGCAACAATTTTTACCTCAAAATCAGACTTGTATGTTGTTTTGTATAAATGTATCGATAGGATGTGAGGTCTAGTTGCCAGCGTGAAACTAAAACAGGAAGTAGTAATGGATACGTTTTACTTGAGTACATTTTTAAGGCTGTACTTACCTTTACTTGAGTACAAAAGCTTATATTGTTGAGTGACTGAATTTTAACCTTAATAGAGTGAAATAGTACTTGTTTGATTAAGACCTATGACTGTAAGTGCAATTAAATAATTTGTTTAGAAGAAATTATAACAATTTAACTTCTATACAATGAAAACTATGCAGTATTATTTGCTTACATATGATTATGCCAATGAAATCACCACAATATATATAAAATTCCAAATTGAGCTATTGAACTCATCTGGAAACATGATTATATTCATCTCTCAATAAATATCACAGAAAAACTAAATACCGCAATGTCAGATTTTTTCCAATATTGTGCAGCCTTAGAGCACATCCACTGTTTTTTCTGTTTGTAGAACTTTTTAGCTGCCACCCAAATGATATTTCATTAATTACTTAATTTAACAGAATCAGATACTTACATGTATGGACAAATTGTCATATAGTGAACTAGAAAGTAGCTAAAATGTATGACTTCAATATTCAAGGGACTAATAACATGGTCTGCGTCAACTTGTGTATACAGTACTTTGCTCTAAATAATCAGTTGACCAATAATATCTTATCATTATTATTATCATTAACTATCATGCAATTATCGAATTTTATTAAAAGTTAACTGAAATAACTATTGAACATTTGAAATGAAGAAGAGATATTCATGTTTTTAGAAATAAATGTTTTTTTTCTAGATATACAATTTATTTTATGATTTTTATAAACAAAGTAAAACAATACTGTAAGATATTACTACAACTTAACAGTTTTAATTGTAATATATATTACCGGTCAAAAGTTTTTCTTTAGCGAGGTCAGTTTTTTTTCATGTTTTTTTTTAAGAAAATGATTCTGTTCATCAAGGCGGCATTTAATAAATGAAAAGAAATTGTTAAATTGCTTAATTGTTTAAATAACTGCTTTCTTAGTTTCAAATGAAATTATTACTCCAGTCATTATTGCTTTTATTACTATTACCATTAATAATAATATCAATACAGAATTATTATTAATTAAATAATGAATTAAAACATAATTATTATTAGAGTGATTTCTGAAGGATCATGTGACTCTGAAGACTGGAGTAATGAAGCTGAAAATTCATCATTAAAATCACTGGAATAAATGATTAAATGAAATGATAAACTACTTTTGAACAGTTATTTTATAGTGCAATAATATTTCACAATTCTACTATTTATTCTGTATTTTTGATGAAATAAATGCAGCCTTGGTGAGCAGGAGAAGCTAATTTTAAAATATTTAAAAATCCTACTGACCCCAAACTTTTGACTGGTAGTGTATGTCCATTTATCCCTGTGATACCAAAACCATTGTTACAGTCTGCAGTGTAACTTAACCTTTCAGGTATAATTCCAATATGCAGATTTAGTGCCCAGGAATCAGTTATGCTGCTTATTATTTCAGTAAAAGCCATTTTTTACCTCAGGATACTTTGATAAAGACAAAGTCACAGCATTTATTTCAAATGTAAATATTTTGGAAAATGTCTGCACTTTCACTTCTGATCAATTCAGTGCAGTCTTGTGCAAGTGATTGCTAACTGCATGTGAGACTATGCATATAAGCCAATCATCAATTCCGTTTTTGACATCCTTTTCAGAGTTCTCTGAAATTACCATAAGACAGTGCGTTTCATTTTCTGTCACTTCAGCTCATGTCTCACCTCCATCTTGGTCTGGATCCAGGGCCCGATGACATTAGCCTGATTAGCAAACTGTCTGCGCAGCCTCTCATTATTCTGCTGACGAGCGTGTTCCTCTATCAGGGCCTGATCTCTCTGGGGCACCAACTGCCTCACCTGAGAGAAAAGCATTGTGAAGGAGAAATGAGCATCTCTCCTTGCATCTGTTCTCTTAAATACAGTGTAAATATACAGTTGAAGTCAAAATTATTAATTTTTTAAAAAAAATATAATTCACAAAAGACGTTTAACAGAGCAAGGAATTTTTCACAGTATTTCCTATAATATTTTTTCTTCTGGAAAAAGTCTTATTTGTTTTATTTTGGCTAGAATAAAAGGAGTTTTTCATTTTTTTTAAACCCTTTTAAGGTCAATATTATTAGCCCCCATAAGCAAGATTTTATTTTGATAGTCAACAGAACAAATCCTTTTTAAATCATTTAAAAACCATTATAGGGTCAATTTTAATTAGCCCTCTTAATCAATATTTGTTTTTGATTGTCTTTAGAACAAACCACTGTTATACAATGACTTGCTTAATTACCATAATTTGCCTAATTTACCTAATTAAGCCTTTAAATGTTATTTTAAGCTGTATAGAAGTGTCTTGTAAAATATCTAGTAAAATATTGTACTGTCATCATGGCAAAGATAAAGAAATCAGTTATTAGAAATGAGTTATTAAAACTATTATGTTTCGAAATGTCTAAACAGTACCTGGGGGAAAAATATAAAGGGAAGCGGATAATTCTGACTTCAACTGTATATCATATTTGTCTGAAAACTCCCTTGTGTTTTGTATTTTGTGAAGCAGAACAGTGCTCAAACCTTATCCCACTTGGCATTGATCTCCTGGGGGTTGATGGTGGTGTAGGGGTTTTGGCCAGCCATGTTGACGTGGTATGTCTGCACAATTTTAGCAATTTCATTATGGATGCCCAGGATGGCCTGTCGTTCCTTATCTGCCTCAGGCAGCGTGGCTTTAAACTGCTCATGGGCTGTGCTGAGACCCTACAACACACATACACACAGACACACACACTGACATCAAGTTTTATGTGAAATGCATCATAACACTTTACAGTCACATTTGAAATCCACCAGATGGATGGAAGGGTGGACGGATGGGAAGACTAAAGAGATAACTCTGTTCAAATGTTAAATTATTAATGATTTTGGGTTAAACCTTTTAATGTTTTACATACATTGTAATGATTAAAACATGTTTAATCAACTGAATTCTGAAATGTGTAATTGAAATATATCTCACATGCATGACAAAATGTATAACTGAACCAAAATAAATGATTTACTTTTCCAGATTAGACAGACAGACCATAATGATGGAGCAAATGTGAGGGTAGATGAATGAGTCAAAGATAATAAAATCGTCACTTCCTGATTTTCTGGCGCCAAATATCAACAGTAAAAACGGAATTTGTTGCGGTAGGAGAAGCTGCGTGAATCTTTTCTTCATTTAATAAATGACTTGCGCCTTAGAAGATGTTGCCGACACGCAATGAACACCTGGTGGTGTTTGAAGCCATGAGACGTGGAGCATAGACGCTCTCGACAGTTATACAGTTAATTAATATTAACACTAATACTGAAATAGTTATGGTGTTATAGAATGACCAAAACAATATTTCAGATGTTTTACAATGTGCTCAGCCTGCTGGTTTGTCCATTCACACACATTTTCATCATTTTAGCATGTTTTTACGCGCATTTTCAAAACTTATGCGCATGTTGGCATTTCCATTAACTAATTTTTATGGGCATATTTTTATGTGCATTTTGGATAAGTAGATGGAAACGTAGCTACAGACAGACAAACAGACAGACAGACAGACAGATAGACAGATAGATAGATAGATAGACAGACAGACAGACAGACAGACAGACAGACAGACAGACAGACAGACAGATAGATAGATAGATAGATAGATAGATAGATAGATAGATAGATAGATAGATAGATAGATAGATAGATAGACAGACAGACAGACAGACAGACAGACAGAGAGACAGACAGACAGAGAGACAGACAGACAGAGAGACAGACAGACAGACAGACAGACAGACAGACAGAGAGAGAGAGACAGACAGACAGACAGACAGACAGACAGACAGACAGATAGATAGATAGATAGATAGATAGATAGATAGATAGATAGATAGATAGACAGACAGACAGACAGACAGACAGACAGACAGACAGACAGACAGACAGACAGACAGATAGATAGATAGATAGATAGACAGACAGACAGACAGACAGATGATAGATACACAGACAGTAAGACAAATAGAAAATAGACAAATTGACAGACAGATGATAGACAGACAGACAGACAGACAGACAGACAGGTGTACAATACCTGTATTTCCTCAATGGTGTGGACTATAAAAGTGTCCTGCAGGTCCTCCATTGCTCCCTCCATCCAGTTATTAAAGGGCGCTGCTCTTTTGGCGAACTCCAGGTAAAGCTGATCAATAGTTTCCAACAGTTTCTCGGTTCTCTGAGGAAAGACACCGTGGTGAGACACACGAGTGCACTGCAGTGTAAAAAAATGAAATCAGTGCTGGAATACGAAGGGCTGTTTCACCTGCAAGGCCTCGCTGCGTTTCTGAGTTAACACTCCCAGCGAATCCCACTGATCACAGATCCGCTGACAGCGAGCATTTACACTGGGAGAGTCATAATACTCCAGCTCACTGCAGAGAGAGAGAGAGAGACAGTTTAAACTACTTCAGCAAAAGATCACAGATGATGTTCAGTAAGCTACAGGTCAAATGTTCTGTGTGTTCAGTCAAAGAGTACATCTTTTACAGCATGAATCAGTGTCTGGATCAGTTTTTCTGTGTGTTTGACTGACTTGAGCTCCTGAGCGATGGCAGCGATCTGCTCCACTCTGTCCTGATGAGCTGCGAGGTCGCTCTCAAACGCCTCGTGTTTCTTCAGCAGAGCCTTGATCTCGGACAGTGACGCAGTCTCAAAGTCTTTATGCTGCAACATCTCCTCTTTACCTACAGGGAGCAGCAAAGATCAGCCAGATCATCCCATGAATAAGGCTCTCAACTATTTTCTACATACAACTGAAGTCAGAATTTAAAGCCCCCCTGTGAATTTAGTTTTCTTTTTTAAATATTTTCCAAATTATGTTTAACAGAGCAAGGAATTTTTCACAGTATTTCCTATAATATTTTTTCTTCTGGAAAAAGTCTTATTTGTTTTATTTCGGCTAGAATAAAAGCAGTTTTTAATGTTTTTAAACCATTTTAAGGTCAAAATTATTAGCCCCCATAAGCAAGATTTTATTTTGATTGTCAACAGAACAAATCATTTTTATACAATAACTTGCCTAATTACCCTACCCTGCCTAATTAACCTAGTTAAGCATTTAAATGTCAATTTAAGCTGAATACTAGTATCTTGAAATATATCTAGTAAATTATGTTGTACTGTCATCATGGCAAAGATAAAAGAAATCAGTTATTAGAAATTAGTTTATAACAATTTTTTAGTTTAGAAAATTTAGTTTACTAATAATTATTTTATAAATTAGAAATTAAAACTATTATGTTTAGAAATGTGTTGAAAAAATCTTCCTGGTGAACAGAATATAGGGAAAAATTTACAGCGGCGCTAATAATTCTGACTTTAACTGTACATGTGGGCTGCTGATGTGATGTCACATTTTTACTGTCACAAACGACAAAAACGAAAATAATTGATAGAGGCTTCATTTAACAGGTCACTTGTTCGAGCCTCTGTTGGGTCAGTTTGCATGTTCTCCCTGTGTTCGCGTGGGCTTCCAACGGGTGCTCCGTATTCCCCCACAGTCCAAAAATATGCAGTTTAGGTGAATTGGGTAACCTAAATTAACCTAAATAGTGTATGTGTGTGAATGAGTGAATGGATGTTTCCTAGTGATGGGTTGAAGCTGGAAGGGCATCCGCTGCGTAAAATAAAAATTATGGATAAGTTGGCGGTTCATTCCGCTGTGGCGACCCCAGATTAATAAAGGCGGCCGCAAGGGCTTTTTCTTTTCTGGATTGCTTTTGAAAACACTATCGGTTGGGTTTAGGGACAGGGGTGATCGGGTCAGTCGGTGCTTTTGAAAACACTGTCGGATGGGTTAGGGTAGGGGGTGATAAGGGTGTTTCCCAGTACTGGGAAACACCGAAACACACTTATTCACACTCATACACTACAGTCAATTTAGTTTATTCAATTCACCAATAGTGCATGTCTTTGGACTGCGGGGGAAACCAGAGCACCTAGAGGAAACACGGGGAGAACATGCAAACTCCACACAGAAATGCCAACTAGCCCAGCCGGAACTCGAACTAGCAACCTTCTTGCTTTGTGGTGACAGTGCTAACCACTGAGCCACCATGTCACCTACATAAATATGAAAACTCTTTTTTCAAAAATGATGTTTTACACACACAAACATTTATTACTGCCTGTTTGTCAACTACCCATGTGCTTCTTAGTCTCAGTTACCGTCAGTCCAGGCCTCGTGAATGGCAGCTTTTTGGCGGAATTTCTCAGCGAGATGATCGAGTCTCTCCAGTCTGCGGATCTCATTGAGCAGCCACTCTTCATAACCCTTCTCTGCCCCCTCCAGACGTCCCCATGAATTGGAAATGTCCTATAAATCCACATTATTCATTACTGACAAATATTTAACACAGGCTCATTAAGAAAACGTACCCCTGTATACATATCTGGAGAGCACGAATTATGTAGCCAGAGGTATGTATGGCTGCATTTCGTCTTTAAAATGAACGCTACAGGGTGGTATGATGCCGCTGATGGCTTCTGTTTCTTTTCATGCTACCATCTTACCGCTTACCTCCATGTGGACAACTTTACCGCTGTTACCAGTTTGCTGAGTAGCTAACCACGTACATCGGTGGACTTGAGACGCAGACAGGAGTTGACTGTGACGATGGGGTTTGAGTATAGTGAAGAACAGTTCCAGAAAGCAGGTAAAACAAAAGGCAAATAATAAAATAAACGAGTAATTAACATGGTAAGATCTGAAAACGTGGTAAAAATCAGCTGGCCGCAAGGGCTTTACCTTGTCTGGATTGCTTTTGAAAACACTGTCGGTTGGGTTTAGGGAAGGGGGCGATCGGGTCAGTCTGTGCTTTTGAAAACACTATCGGTTGGGTTAAGGAAAGGGAGTGATTGGTCAGTTGGTGCTTTTAAAAATACTATTGGTTGGGTTTAGGGAAGGGGGTGATCGGTCAGTCTGTGCTTTTGAAAACACTATCGGTTGGGTTAAGGAAAGGGAGTGATTGGTCAGTTGGTGCTTTTAAAAATACTATTGGTTGGGTTTAGGGAAGGGGGTGATCGGTCAGTCTGTGCTTTTGAAAACACTATCGGTCGGTCAGTCAGTCAGTTGACAGCGGCCTCTGGTAGATTTTGGGGAGAACAGTATGTGCGAATGGCACTTGTGAGAGAAATTTGAGATCTGAGAAAGCGTACACAGCAGCAAAATTCAAAAACTGCAAAAAAGTACCTCATGGGACGTATTTTGCAATCTCCATAAATGTATACAGGGGTATGTATCAATAATGAGCCTGGGTTGCAAATACTACAAATCAAATGATTTCACTTGGGTGCTCTGAAATTAGGCAAGATGCTAACCGAGACCATCTTTCCCTCCGAAGGCATGAACGCCGGCCGGTTGCTGAGACGCAGTTTGGTCTGCAGTGTGTTGAAGTTGATCTCCAGCTGGCATTTCTCCTGAACTTTGGGTGGTTTGTGAAGTCGTCTGTAGTCCCGGAAATCCTCCAGCTTCTGCTGCATGGCCTGCATGGTGTTCTCCGGGGCGCGGTTCTCCAACCACGGGATGGTTCTGCGAATCCACTCCAGGAGCTGAAGAGAGCCAGGGCAAGAGAGAGACAGGAAAAGGGGAAGGTAACAACAAACAGAGGGAAAAAAGGGATCAATTTGGAGCAGACGGAATGATATGAAGGAGATAAAGAAAAAAGATAATGAGAATGAGGATTTTTGATGGTATTATAAAGAATAATAGACAATTTTGAGGTATGTAAACAATACAAATGGTCCTGACGTATTTCCTGTTTTGCATTTTAAATTTCCAAAGCTTCTAGGAGTACAAGAAGTTCCACATATTGATAAATAATGTTAGGATAGCTGTTATAACATCAAGTGATATGATTGAATTACCTCTTGTTACAGATATGAAATAGTTGGATAACAAGCAGGAAATGTTCATGGGCCGATGACATGACCACATTGAATTAAAGTATATATTTATATTATTACAGATACATTTATGGGGGAACTAAACGGATGAAATGGATCTAATTAAATGGATGTATTAGATATGGGACTGAGTAAAAAAATTTTGCTATAAAAACACGTCCACATTTCAAAATGTGATTAAAAATGTACATTTATATATATATATATATATATATATATATATATATATATATATATATATATATATATATATATATATATATATATAAAAAATTAAGTAATATAAAGTAATAAAGTAATTTAGAGGTATTTTAATTTAAAAATTTGGTCAGAATAACAGTCGTTTTGATAAATTTTTGTGATTGTTGTCAGAGTTACTCCACCAAAAAATGTCCTAAAATTTCTAAAGCAAAATTATGATTTGTGACATCTAAAAATGAATATAAACATTTTGTTTTTATTTATTTTATACCAAAGGCTCTAAAAATGACATTAATTTTAACTTTAGAAGAGATGTTATCAGTTTAGACGACAAAACTAAAATGAACATTTACTCAGACACATTTTATTTAATATTTAAATAGCATTTACATTCAAAGTGCCATTAGCAGACTGAATACGTATCTAATAATCGTTTACTTATTATTATTCCATTGAACTGTCTGACCTAAAAATCAGCATTGCAAAGCTCCCTGTACTTGGAAAGCAGTTTAGATGACTGAAACTGTCCCTAAATGAGCACAGACGAGGAGACGACAGGAGAGAGGGATGGGAGTGAAGAGGAGTGAACAGGAATGAATGACTGTGCTCACATCACTGGCTAGTTTCTCATAGTCCTCCATCAGCTGCTCGTTCTCCTGATTGACAGCCAGCACTTTGCAGATCCGATTGGCTGCCGTTTCGGCCTAAAGGGAGTAAAGCACATAGTGAATCTGCTTCTCTTTCTGTGGAAACCATATCAGAGCCATGACAACACTATTAAGGCTCTGTTTGTGTGTGTGTGTGTTGAAGTCCATTTATTACCATTACCCAAAGCAATCAGCTGCTCTGTCAATATCATATAACCCCACTGTGTGTTTCATTATACATGTGTGTATTTTTGAAGGGGGGTGTAGGGGTAAGGAAGTAAATTGCAAGTGTAAAAGCCAGAAAGGAAGAGGAGAAAATAATGATAAGCTCAGTGTTGCGTTGTCAGAAACAGCCAGAGCTCAGGAAGCAGCTTTTGGTTTTGTGAACATCTTATGAATGTTGCTTTTGGTGCATAATGCTGATCAATAGTAGACAGAAAGTTAGCTGTTTTCTTTTATTGGAAAAACTTTCTAATTTTCTAAACTTTCTAACTTTTATTTTCTTTCACAATTTCTACTTAAAGAGCTCAATAAAATATAAAATGCATAAGTATCAAATTTTAAATGTTCAATTAAAAAATGTACACACATACCAAATTGTCTTTTAGTGTCTAGGCTTATATCAATTTTATTTTGTGTACTTTGATGTTGAAAATAAGAATATTATAAGAAACGTTTTAAAGAATAGTGAAAACAAAAATGAAAACTACCTCATCATTTATTCTCTCTCTTTATGAGTTTCTTGCTTCTGTTGAACACAAAAGGAGATATTTTGAAGAATGCTGATTGCTGGCACCCATCAACTTCTATAGTAGTAATACAACTACTATGGAAGTCAATGGATGAGCATTTTTTTAAATATATTTAAAAAATATTTAGCAAGGAAACTCATGAAGAGGGAGAATAAATGATGAAGTAAATAATTAAAGGTTTTAAAGCAGTCAAGGGTGAGTAAATAACCTCTTTTTTCTTTTTTGGCTGAACTAATTTAATAAACTCTTTTAATAAAGTGCTTTTAAAGGGGCTAAAAGAGTTTTTATCCATTAATAACTTTATTATAGCCAATGTTTAGCCAACAGATTTTAATGAAACTTTTAATGAAGCAGGCATCCCCAACTTTCTAGGATGTCTTAGGATGTTTTTCTCCTGGCACAATACAACATTTTATCACTCTGTAAATTTATACCTCTGCCCAAAACCATTCTGCAAGATCAGTATATTCTCAAATGTATTTGACCAAAGATTGACCAAAAAATACAACTTGCTGGAGTTCACTTAATAGGCACCAGTGTTGCTAACAAGGGTTTCAGAAGTTTACATATAGCCGCTATATGTACAGTAACATAGTATGTAATTTTTTTATTGAAATTTTAAAAATGGGCAGCTCCTACTTCTTAAAATGTCTTAGGATATTTTTCCCCTGAGACAATCAAACATTTGTTAACTCTGTAAATTTATACAAGATCATCTCTATCCAATAGAACCATTCTGTAATGTCAGCATAGTCTCAAATGCACTTAATAACCAAACCACTACTTACTTTATAATCATAACAGTGCCATTTTTGTTGTGTGCTTATTTAATTATTGAGAGGAAAGCATGGAGCACATATTTATATAAATACATATTCATCTAAACATCACTCTCAGTAGTAAGGATGGAGATGTTTGTTAATGGTAGATCATGGCAAAGCAGTTTTTTCAGACTTTCTTTTTTTTTAAAGCAAAGACTTCACCAAGAATATATAAGAGCATTGAATCACATCATAGAGGCAATTAAAGACTGACCAAAAAATACAACTAACAAGGGATTCTGAAGTTTACATTTAGCCGCTAAATGTACAGTAATGTTGTATGTAATTTTTGCTTCACTGAAACTACTGTGTCCTTCATTTAAAGTACATCTTTACATTGGATTAAGAGGAAATAATATGGTTTCTGATTTTAACCAGTTTTATTCAATTTGCCTTAAAACAACTACTAGTTTTTCTCAAAGTAGAATTTTTACTTAAACCAGCTGCTTTCATATCACATGACCACATGAAAAAAAGGTTTCTGCCTATGTGCTCTTTAGTTTTTATGTATTTCTAATGTGAGATTGATTACCGTCTTGTGTGACATTTATGGCCGTACTGAAAGCACCAGTAGATTTACCTTAATTATTCTATCTTGAAAATAAAATAACTAGCAATAGCACAGCCTAACGTTATATGTATTTATTATAGTATTATAGTCCATAGTATTATAGTATTACAGTCCACAATTTTACTTTGTTGAAGCAAAGTAATTCAATTAATTCATGGATTATAAAAATAATAGTTTACCTTTGAGTCAATGTATTTTTTTTTCTAAACCAGAATAAAAAATCATTAAAAAAGGGTAACAGTTTATTTTAATGGTCCATTTGAGTATTCGTAGACTGTCTGCTTAATATTTGTTGATACTGCTCCTGTTGAACTGACTGTAAGAAACTTTGCAAGTACATGTCAACTTATAACTTACTAACAGTCTAAGTATAATCTAATGAGAATTAGTTGGCATGTGGATGCAATGTAACTTAAATTCAACAAACGAACCATCAAAATAAAGTGTGACCAAAAATGAAAAAGTATTACATTTTTCATTTTCGACCAAGTCAAAACAAGGGAAACGTATAAATATATAATAAAATGAATGTATAAATAATAAAATAAATGTATAAATTACTGTAACAAATACATTTAATACATTTTTTGAAAGTAATAAATACATAAAAAAATAAAATATAATGTTGGAGGCAAAGGTAAATGGCAGTTTGAGAAAGACTAAACATTTTATCTGTTCAAATTACAGTAATTTTTTAAAAGTTGGTTAGAAGTTTTTTGTTTCTAGTGGGCCGGTATTTACAACAAACGAAGGCATAAATTGCTTATTTCTCTGGATTTGAACACTCTGTGGAACCTTGGGATAATGCAAGTACATAACAAAATACATATACATATGTATTTTACATAATACTTATACATATGGATGTTCAAATCCAGAGAAATTAGCAATTTATGCCTTTGTTTGTTGTAAATAACGTCCGACTAGAAAAAAAACAACAACTTTTAAACAACTTTTAAAGAACTATATATATATATATATATATATATATATAGAGAGAGAGAGAGAGAGAGAGAGAGAGAGAGAGAGAGAGAGAGAGAGAGAGAGAGATTTATAAAATATAAAATTATAAAATAAAAAAACATAAAACGGTTATATAAATCTTTTAAAATTTTTATGAAAAAAAAAAAAGTACATTTTGTCCTTTTAAATTTAATCATGTAAAAATAAGTGGTATTGTATTGCCCTAGTAATACTAAACAGGTCATTAAAATCATTCTTAAACCTATGTCACTCCAAAACCAGGTGTTCACTGATACAGTTGTTGTACCACGATGAGTTATTCAGAAACATCCTAATGTGGCACACAACAACAGTGGGTGTGGTTGTGGGTGTGTCAGAGGAAATGTTTCTGAAAGCAGAGCACTTTGTTGGGTTTACAGTCAGACTCGTGCCTTATAAGAGCAGAAAGGATCTGGTTGAGCTGAGAAAACACACCCAGCATGTATTTACGAAAGGATGTTAGTCATCAGCTCAGAAACGCTTACACACAGTTGGGGAAACCCAGCTGGATGTGATGAATCAGCACAACCAAGTAGTAACTTTCACCCCGTCAGAGAGAAACTTGCTGCCTCTGAATGAATTATTACTGAATCAGTCAGTTTGAACAGAAGCAGATACAATGAGTTGACTAAAATAATTCTGAATGCCTGGTCTTTATGAACTGACTCAAATTGTGAGGTACTTAATAAATTTGAGAAAATGGGGAAAATACAAAGTCTTATTAATCTGTTATTAGTGATAAGAATGTACTGAACACTAAAAAGGTTTTGCTTAATGTGGCAACATGTAAATTAATTGCTTTCATTCAAGTCACAAACTGAATATTTAATAAATTTTTTGCCAGGTAAAGGAAGAATATGCAAGAACATTGTGAACACGTGTGCAAATACATTTAAGCCACATTAAAAAGCCTGTGTATGATTTTGTTGTATATGCCCCTTTAAAATGAGGCTTCTGGCTCAAGGTTTTTAGATGTTCATGTGTTTATTAAAGATTCATAATTTTATTTAATCTAAAAAGAAATGACTACTGACTTTTAAATAGCACTCTGGGCAAACTACACTACCTGACAAAAGACTTGTCATTGATCCCAGTTGAGAGCAGCAAATATTAACTTGACTTCTAGTTGATCATTTGGAAAAGTGTCAGAAGGTAGATTTTTCTGATGAATCATCTGTTCAACTGCATCCCAATAAGCACAAATACTGCAGTAGACCTATTGGAACCCACATGGACTCAAGATTCTCACAGAAATCAGTCAAGTTAGGTGAAGGAAAAATCATGGTTTGAGGTTGCATTCAGTATGGGGGTGTGCAAGAGATCTGCAGAGTGGATGGCAACATCAACAGCCTGAGGTATCAAGACATTTGTGCTGCTCATTACATTACAAACCACAGGAGAGGGCAAATTCTTCAGCAGGACAGCACTCCTTCTCATACTTCATACTTCTCATACTTCATACTTCTCATACTTCCTGAAGTTCCTGAAAGCAAAGAAGTTCAAGGTGCTCCAGTATTGGCCAGCCCAGTCACCAGACATGAACATTATCGAGCATGTATGGGGTAAGATGAAAGAGGAGGCATTAAAGATGAATACAAAGAATCTTGATGAACTCTTCGAGTTCTTTGCCATTCCAGATGACTTTATTAATAAGTTATTTGAGTCATTGCAGAGATGTATGGATGCAGTCCTCCAAGATCATGGGAGTCATACACAATATTAATTTTTTTTCACTGCATCATGACTTCATATTCTATACTGTATATTATAACTGTTAAGTGACAAGACTTTTCTCTAAACAAAGACAGACCTTACAGTCCTAATTCAATAATTAAAAATCAAGGCATGATCATATTTTATTGTGGTAAAATAAGCGTAATCTAGAGGCCTTTGCCTTTCAGCCACTTCTGATACCAAATGATCAACTAGATTGCAGGTCAAGTTTTGTCAGGTATTGTAAATATGAAATATGAACATATCATTTTATTAGCAATAGAATGATCCACTGTGCCTGGGATGCCTGCTGCAGAATTTTAGCTATTTTAAAATGTAAAGAAGTTCAAGAGCTCTGTGGTGTGTGTGTGTGCAGATGTGCAGAAACAGAGCAAGGTGTGTTATATAATACTACAGCAGGGTTGTCTTGGAAACAGCCAGAACTGACACAAAACCCAGGACAGGAAGAAAGAAAATCACAGCCAAACAAAGAAATGAGTGAGAAGTCACAATAAAGTCAAAGAGCAGGATTTGACCGGTTAGTGACATCTTCAAAAGGGCAGACAGGCTCTTGACCCGTAAGAGGAACTGACTTCACCATAATAACCCTTGTATATGCTTAACTGTAAATAATATAATATTAAAGGGATAACTCACCCAAAACATTACAATTCATAATTTACTTTCTCCGCACTTATTTGAAACCTGTTATGTGTTTCTGTCTTGTGTTGAACACAAAAGAAGATATTTTGAAGTATGTTGGAAGGCAGTAGGCAGCCATTGACTTCCATAGCATTTATTTTTCTACTGTATATGTCATTAGTTTCTGACATTCTTTAAAACATCTTCTTTTGTGTTCAAGAGAAAAACAAAAAAGTTTGGAACTATTTTAGGGTGATTAAATGGTGATTTCATTTTCATTTTTGGTTTCAAACTGTGCTTTTAAGTGTTTAGAAACCTTCAGTTTGCTTTTATTATTTCCATATTACCTATATTATTTTTAACTACTAAAGTGTAGTTCTTTTTCACAAGGGAGTTCAGTTCATTTTTATGTAGTTCTGAAATAAAGCAGAGCTCTGATTGACGTTCTAGATCTGTCTGGGTTTGTGATGATGTGTGTCCTGATTGGCTGATGTGGGGCTGCGCTCACCTTCTGTTTGCCTGAGAAGGCGTGGTAGTAACATGACACATACGTCATGACGGCCTTTTCGTCGGGACGCAACGTACTAACGATATCTGCCCAGGGAAAGAGGGAGCAGGAACAGGGAGAGAAAAGGAGGAGGAGAAAAAAAGCACAGAGTAAAAGACTGCATAGACACAAAGGCAAACGAGGGCACAGCTCTACAGAAATGAATGCATGAAGAGGTCTCCAGCAAGCCTCATTAGCCATGTTTCCATACATCTATTTTAAATAATAATAATAATAAACATATGTGCAGAGGTGAGTTGGATAAATGTTTAATCTAAAACATATAAACTACAATGGTAATATATTTATCAAATAAAAATGTGATTTTTACCTCAACAGGTTGGCGAGGAAAGCATCGAACACAGTTTCAAATGTTGTTTCAATAATTCTGTATAGTGAATTATAACCTGAATTTTTATAGTTACCATTTATCGCTATTTTCAAATTTTCCTCTAATCAATATTTTCTGCTATTTTCCAATATTTTCAGATTTTCCGTTTTTTATTCTTGCTATTTTCTATTATTTTCCAATATTTATTCTCTTGAACACATGGGAATAAAACGGTGTCTAATTTTACAAATATTTTATACAATATTTTATCTTTGCATTTACTGATAACTCGCTATTTTCTGATTTTCCTCATCAATATTTTCGATAGTTTCTGATTTTTATTCTCTTCCAACGGTGTTTATTTAGCAAATATTTAATGCAATATTTTAATTCTGCACATAAAATAAATTCATAACTTGGGACTTACCAATTACTCGCTATTTTCCGATTTTCTTCTTATCGATATTTTCCAATTTTCGTCTTATTGATATTTTCCATATTTCGTCTTATCGATATTTTCATATTTACATCTTATTGATATTTTCTGCTTTCCCTCTTTTCGATATTTTCTGATTTTCCTCTTATTACTATTTTCCTATTTTCGTCTTATCAATATTTTCAGATTTTTCTCTTATTGATATTTTCCTATTTTCGTCTTATCAATATTTTCAGATTTTTCTCTTATTGATATTTTCCAATTTTCGTCTTATCAATATTTTCAGATTTTTCTCTTATCGATATTTTCCGCTTTTTCTCTTATCGATATTTTCAGATTTTTCTCTTATTGAAATTTATGATTTTCCACTTATCGATATTTTTTTCGATTTTCCTCTTATGGATATTTTCCTATTTTTCTCTAATCGATATTTTCCAATTTTATTCTTATCAATATTTTCAGATTTTCTTCTTATCGATATTTTCCTATTTTCCTCTTATCGATATTTTCAGATTTTCTTCTTATCGATATTTTCCAATTTTTCACTCATCGATATTTTCAGATTTTCCACTTATCGATATTTTGCGATTTTTCTTATTGTTATTTTCTGATTTTTCTCTAATCATTATTTTCCGATTTTCCTCCTATCGCTATTTTCCAATTTTCCTCCTATCGCTATTTTCCAATTTTCCTCCTATCGCTATTTTCTGATTTTCCTCCTATCGTTATTTTCCTCAATCATTATTTTTTGATTTTCCTCTTATCGATATTTTCCAATTTTCCTCTAATCAATATTTTTCTATTTTCCTCTAATAGTTATTTAAAAAATGTTCCTCTTATCGTTATTTTCTGATTTTCCTTTTATCGATATTTTACAATTTTCCTCTTATTGATATTTTCTGCTATTTTCCTCTATTTTCTGAATTTTATTTTCACTATTTTCCACTTTTTATTTTTATTCTCGATATTTTTTCCACTATTTTCCTATTTTTATTCTCTTGAAAATATGGGAAGGAAATGGTGTTTAATTTTTCAAATATTTCATGCAATTTTGGGATGGAAACATAGCCACTGCTGGCATAATTTGTTAGAAAGACTGGATTGGAGACACACTCATGCCTTCATTGTAAGACTTCATTTCCCTTCATGCAACAGGTGGAAAGACTCATGCAACCGTGGGAGGAGCATGAGCCCTGAGGGGCGGAGCTTAGCACTGCAAAGAGTCAAAGAGAGGCGGACTGTTAGGAAAGTAGTAAACGGATAAACCACGAACAATCAGTAATCACAGCTACCCAAAAACCAGCGGGCAGAAACCAAGTGAAGGGAGGGACGTATAGGGTAGAGTGTAGACGTTGATATGATATTGGGACAGGGTGCCCTGCGATACCTTCTGCGCCCCGGAGAAGGCATGGTAGAAGCTAGAAACGTAGGTCATGATGGCCTTCTCATCGGGACGGGCCGTACCAACAATATCTGCAGAGAAAGAAGGGGGCCATATTAACGTAATGAGAGAATAAATTAATAATCAGAGTCACACACTTCAGTGGTCCATCTGAGATGACTTCCTGTGTAAAGAAAGAGTTGTTCATGTATGGAGATATGACACATTAATGTCAACCTGCAATGAAACTATCATCAAAATGTCAAACAAATACCAGTGCTTTTGAGCAACATAAATTAGCGGTCAAATGATGGGCAAGTTGAGTTTTTGACCTTCCATGTTTCATTTTAGCCACTTGACACATTTCTTATTTTGATAAAACTCGCTGAGATGCATTAAAGTCCTAAATTTCAGTTTTTATAATAAAAATTGTAATTATATTTAACAAAGAAAATATAATATTCATATGTATATCATAATAAATATGATATATTTTAAAAAGTCAGCCATCGAAACAATAAAAGGATAACACAGCTTAATTTTTTCATACATTAAAGTCCCCATGAACCGGAAGCTGCCACCGTTTTTTTTTCTCATATTGTGACGCAGTTCCTAGAGAAACGAAATATTAAATGAGAAAACAGTGGGCGTGCCTTGTTTTTTTACTGCAAGCTGAATGGATGTACTAAAGTAGGCATTTCATTCAGAACGATGGGGAAAAGTGATTGGGGAGCGTTATTACGACCTAATAGACAACTTCTCCTCACCATTTCTGTTTGTTGTCAAAACTTACAGTTGGAGCAGCATGATTAAATATGCTATACGCATAATTCCTAAGATATACGTGATCAGACAAAAAAACAGGAAGTGCAATGTCAGATTTCAATTAAAGACCAGAAGAGCAAACAATTTTTGTTGGCACGCACAAATGAATTGTTCACCACAAAACTAGCAATGTGAGCAAACAAAATCATATGGTGAGTTTTGATTTCTTGGGGACTTTAACGTGGCAAAAAACAATGACTATACATTTTGACAACCCTAAAATGTGACCCATATTTAATTTTTATTCTTTTTTTAAAAGTTATCCGAAAATCTATACATATAGATTTTTTCCAGAACATAATTCTAATTGTAAAACTTTTTTGTCAGGAATAAAGTCTATTATTTTCTAACCATTGGGGGAACAAAAATCAACAAGTCAAGCTACCCACATTTAAATAGAAATAAAATAAAATAAAAATGAGAAATAAAAATTTGAAATGAGAAAAAAAGAAAAACCCCACAACTCAGTACTCATCATCTCGCATAATAACTGTTCTAAGAAATATTTTCTAACGTTAATATTACATTACATTTACAAAAGTCAACTGCCCCCCACAACTGAAATGATCTCATTATATCTTACATTTCTTATTATATAAATATTCAGTTGAAGTCAAAATTATTAGCCCTCCTGAATTATTAGTCCCCTGTATATTATTTTCCTGAATTTCTGTTTAATGGAGAGAAGATTTTTTCTAAACATAATAGTTTTAATAACTCATTTCTAACAACTGATTTATTTTATCTTTGCCATGATGACAGTAAATAATATTTTACTAGATATTTTCAAGATACTAGTGTTCAGCTTGAAATGACATTTAAAGGCTTAAATAGGTTAACTAGGCAAGTTAGGGTAATTAGGAAAGTCATTGTATAACGATGGTTTGTTCAGTTGACTATCAAAAAATATATATTGCTTAAAGGGGCTAATATTATTGACCTTAAAATGGCCCTTAAAAATTAAAACCTGCTTTTATTCTAGCCGGGAAAAAAAACAAATAAGACTTTTGATAAGAAAAAATATTATAGAAAATACTGTGAAAAATTCCTTGCTCTGTTAAACATCATTTAGGAAATATTTTAATAAGAAATTAGAACTCACAGGAAGGCTAAAAATTTTGACTTCAAGTGTATATCCTATATATTTCATATCTTTAAACTTTAAAATAAGCCTTAACCAGCAGAATACTTTAATGATATCAGCCCAGTACAAGACCTGAAACAACCGCATCATGACGCCTACTACCCTAAAATCATAAAACCCCTCCAAACATGCCAAATGTTGAAGAAGCATTCAGTAATTGGGTGTAATTCAGCATACACACACATACATGTGTTCCTCCTACAGCTCTATATTTAGACCGAGTTTCACCTAACCTAGTTTCACAGTGAAGGTGGAACAGAAAGTAGCCTGTCCTCTACATGTCTCACCTTCCGCGTCCAGCATCTTCGGGATGTCCAGGTACTTCTCAGCAACGTCGAAGGCCGTGTTCAGATTCGTCATTGGGTCGTCCTGAGAGAAACCAGACAACAAACACACGTGTCGGTCTCCTTTAAATCTCTATATTTGACCCTAGACCTTTATGTTTTATCAAATTTATGTTGATGTATTATCTGAATGCTGAATAAATAAGCTTTCCGTTGATGTGTACTTTGATAGGATAGGACAATATTTGGCCGAGATAAATAATTTGAGTATCTGGAACTATATATTTGGATATAATATCTGGAGTGTTTAAAAAATACTGAGAAAACCAGATTTAAAGCACATTAATAATCAAAAATTGAGTTTTGGTATATTTACGGTAGGAAATCAGCTAAATATCATCACAGAACATGACCCTTATTTAATACCCTAATGATTTTTGGCATAAAATCAAACTCTTTAACTTTAACCCATACAACGTATTTTTGGCTATACTGGTTTTGTGGTCCAGGGTCACATATATGGGCAGACTTCCTAGTTTTCCCTCACCTTGCGCAGTTTATTGTAATCGATGAGCTCTGGCCGATGTCTGTGAATGAGCGCACAGAAGCCCAATCCATCCTTCCAGCTATCAGAGAGAGAGAGACAGACAGATAAAGGTTATATATGATGCTGTAGCTCAGCGTTCAGTTGCAGTAACTCTGTCAGTCTTTCTCTTTTCCCATCATTCACTCTGCTTCTCCCTCATGCGCTCATTTCCTGTCCGCTCACCTGATGTGGAAATTCTGAATGTTGACATTTTTGTAGGGAGCCGTTTTCCTCTGGCACCACAACAGAAGGCCTTCTTTAGCTGAGGTCTCTGCACAACACACACACACACACACTCGTATCAAATGGATTCTCAGTAGTGGAAAGATGAAGCTGTCATTTAAATGACTCACACATTCCTGAAATGACATTTGTTTTTAACGGTGCATATTCAGAAATCCAAAAGAGCAGAACTGAATTTGACTAATTTCTGTTATGTGTTAAAGCATTTTAACTCATGTTAGCGTGTAATGTTGCTGTTTGAGCATAACCAACATTTACATTTATTCATTTAACAGATGCTTTTATCTAAAGCGACTTCCAGGTGAGGATAAAAGAAGCACTTTAAATCATCATAGAACAGCAATATATACAGTTGAAGTCAGAATTATTAGCCCCCGTAAATTATTAGCCCCCTGTATATTTTTTCCCAAATTTCTGTTTAACGAAACGAAGATTTTTACAACACATTTCTAAACATAATAGTTTTAATAACTCATTTCTTTTATCTTTGCCGTGATGACAGTACATAATATTCTACTAGATATTTTTCAAGATACTAGTTTTCAGCTTAAAGTGACATTTAAAGGCTTAACTAGGTTAATTAGGCAAGTTAGGGTAATTAGGCATTGGTTTTGTCCTTTGTAGATAATAAAAAAAATATATTGTTGAAAGGGCTAAAAATATTGGCCTTAAAATTTCTTTAAAAATTAAAAAAGTCTTTTATTTTAGTCAAAGTAAAATAAATAATATGTTCTCCAGAAGAAAAAATATTATAGGAAATACTGTGAAAAAATTCTTGCTCTGTTAAACATCATTTGGGAAATATTTGAAAAAGAAAAAAAATGGACAGGAGGGCTGATAATTTTGACTTTAACTGTAAATATTATGTCTACGTTTAGAATTTTATTATTAAAATAAAAAATGTATTGCATACAGAGAGGGGAGAATGCGTCCTACAGGTGGTTTGTCAAGTCTGCTTGAAACACATTGAGAATTGCATGATGTTTTCCAGAAAGCTGAAGTGTTGATAAGAAAGTGTTTGTTGCATATGGAGAGCAGAGTGTGTCCTGCTAAATCTGCAAAATGACATTGCTCAAAGTTCAGTGTAAAAGGATGGTTTTATTTTCCAGAATTCACTTTTTTATTGGCTGGTAGGGACAACAGTCCGTCTAGGATTTTGAGATTTTGTGATCACTGAATTTATCTGCAAAAACTCAGCAAAATTTTTCGCATCTTATCACCGCACAAGCTAGCAGAGCAGAGAGCAGTTTGTGTGCACAACGCATGAGCAGAAGCAGCAAGCTGGCTTTCACATCAGCGGCATCTGCACCTGATTCCCAGTTGTTGCACAGATCCTTGTATTTCTATTTCCCCCTATCTATATATATCAAAACAACAACACTTCTTTTAATTTGTTTTATTTGTGCAATGATTTAGTGGATTTTGATCTTTGAGCTGTTGTGCAGGCACAATATATACAGATATATGGATACAGTGGATGTTTTTAACATACAGTATCATTTAACATTAGTGTAGAGATGCAATGTTTGCATTTGGTTACTGGATTTGGTTGCATTTTTTTCGTGATGTACTGTTGACATTAAAGCTCCACGATTTTGGCTAAAATGAGAATCGTGATTTTTTTGCTTAAAATAAAGATCACGATTTTCTCACGATTCTGTAGATGTAAAATAAAGGTTAATATGAGTCAGCAATTATTATTGTTTTTATTAAACATATGGTAAAACAACAACAATAATTATATGTGTAGGTCTACTTCTATAAATAATTCTATTCTACTTATATTAATTCTGATGTGGAATTATGTTTGAGATATAGGCCTATGCTTGCAATCTGTCATTGACAACATTATTAGACCACTGAATTCACTGGTAAAATCAACATTATATAGGCTAGAGTAGTTATACTGACACTGTAAACATTTATTTTCATGCACAACTGTGTGGAAACCCACGCACACACAGGGAGAACATGCAAGCTCTACACAGAAACGCCAACTGACCCAGCCGAGGCTCTAACCAGCGACCTTCTTGTTGTGAGGCGACAGCACTACCTACCGCGCCACTGCGTAGCTGCAACGGTGTAGCTAAAATATGTGACCCTGGACCACAAAACTCAGAGCTTGTAAAATCTCGTAGCCCAAAGTCCTGGGGCTATTGTTTTTTCAGTCGAGCTACCAAAATCTATCTAGATCTACATAGATAATAGATCTAGATAGCCTATTGGGCTAGGCAACCCGACTGAAAAATCAATAGCCCCGGGACTTATGTTGCACCAGTATATCTTTGGCAATTGTCAACAAAGCATGAGTCAGAATGATCAACTTTTCTTTTATGTCAATAAATCATTCGAACATTAAGCAAAGATCAAGCTTCAAGAATCCTACTAAATATCAACCATAACATTTTTGGTTACACTGTAAAAAATTGCCTTTAAAATTTACAAATGCACTTTAAATTAAGAATAAAACTACAGCACAAATCTAATTGTTAATTTACAGCGCACTTGTTAATTTTACATTATTAATGGTTACCAAAATTGCCAGTAATACTGTAAATTTTTACAGTGTAGTTACTAAGCATTTCATTTAGACAAGTAAAGGCTATTTTCTCAATATTAGTATTTTTTTTGAACCCTCAGATTTCAGATTTTCAAACGGTTGCATCTCCGCCAAATAAAATCCTGACTGGTTTGGTGATTCAGGGTCACATACTGTATGACGAAAAAAATTATGTTTGTTTTTTCAAATCAAAGCATGAACACGTTACAGTGCATCCCATAAACACAATCAAGCCTTCTAAAATAACTGATTGACCTTTAATTGTTTTTTTTTCGTCCACACATGATATTCAATGCACACAAATGCACTTGATTTTCTTCAAGATCTAATGCACCTCTTGCAAGTGTATGTGCGTGTATGTGTGTATGTGTGTGATATTTTTATATATACCCTCCACTGAGATGTCCTGGATGGCGAAGCGGAGGATAATGGTCCAGATCATCCCCAGAGTCATCTTAGCATTTCCATCAACAATCTCTAAGCAGAACAAACACACACACACCAGCATCGCATTTACTGTAACAGCTTGACAATGAGATCATGTTACAAACTGAAGCCAAATCAGAATCAGACAGCAGGTTTATTAGTATTGTAATATAAGCATGCAAACATTCAACATTTAAATGATCAGTTTACAATTCAATAGATGTTTTATATCATAATATAATCCTAATGTATGTCTAATATGAGTCTAATATATGTCTAAGTCCAATAAATGCTAAATTTACTTAAAATAATTAGCAAATGAAACCATGAAAGGCTACTTGCTTAACACTTGAAAAAAATCCCTCATCCATCCCAAATCCACATGTTTTCTATCAATTTCAATTATTTATTAGACTGGAATGTGACAAAATCTCATTGGTCCTCAAATTCCACTTGTTTTTTGTATTTGTTTGTTTTTTGTCTCACTGAAATTTCTGAGGATTACCTTTTTTCTAGACTTTTAATTGTGGCGTTTTAATCCGAAAATCCTGTCTAATTAATTCCCCACAGTAATTCAATACAGCTAATTTTATTTTAATTGCTTGATTCAGTGATTCCACTCTGCATTACAGGAATCATATGCCCGTACATTGTATATCTTACATTTTGGATGGGAGACCACCTGGGAAATCTAGGTTGTGTCGGAAGTGGTGTTAGTGAGGCCAGCAGGGGGCGCTCAACCTGCAGTCTGTGTGGGTCCTAACGCCCCAGTTTAGTGAATGGGACTTTATACTGCTCAGTGAGCGCCGTCTTTCGGATGAGACGTTAAACTGAGGTCCTGACTCTCTGTAGTCGTTAAAAGTCCCAAGATGTCCTTTGAAAAAGAGTAGGGGTTTAACCCAGGCATCCTGGTCAAATTTGCTCACTGGCCTCTGTCCATCATGGCCTCCTAACCATCCCCATATCATAACTGGCTTCATCACTCTGTCTACTCTCCACCAATCAGCTGGTGTGCGGTCTGGCGCAATATGGCTGCCGTCGCGTCGTGGACGCTGCACACTGGTGGTGGATGAGGAGATTCCCCCAATGTGTAAAGCGCTTTGAGTGTCCAGAAAAGTGCTATATAAATGTAAGGAATTATTATTATTATGATTTTTCAATATATTTAAATATAAACTCATGTTTATTAATTATGCGAGTAGTTTGTAGGACTTTAATGTCTTAAATGTGTATTGCATTTTTTTGTATGAATACTTACCAAACTTGTGAATCAAAAACTTTGTCTTAGTTCTGGCAATTGCCAGTTACGCTTTGCCAAGTGTTTGCTTTTTAATATACCTTGAGTTTGCACAGAGCTGGAAAAACTGCATTTTCTTATTGTGCATCTTGAGCATGAAATCATGAAAAAAGCATGAAAAAAGATTGAAAAATTTAATAAAAATGTGTCTTTTGGTAAATTTAAAGACATTATAAAGAGAGTGGTACTGGAAACATGTGATTGTTTTTGTTGAGAGGACTGATGAAAGCCCAATCCCAATTCCATTTTTGTACCCCTGCCCCTTGGCCCTTGAAACAGAGTGTGAAGGGAAAGGGGTTCAAAATTTACCACTAAAAAACGGGACAGCACTACACACCTGCACACATCATCATATATCATTGCGAGCTCGTACTTCATATGAGATCGACGATCACGACTTCTGTAGTTATTCCAGTTGCGTTATTTTTTGGTATTTATTATCAGGAAATTACTGAAGGCAACGTTATCATGTTATCATAACGATCTAATGTGGCAATAAGCTCGTAACTGTACTATGCATTTACACAGTGCCCATATTCATCTACGTAATCGCATGAAAATAGCCTTAACATTATAGCAGACACTGTAAAAACCTCATTCTCAGCCACTACACTTTTCTGACAGGGTATTCAAGGGTCATCGAGTGACAGAATGTTGTGGGACTGCTATACAGAAGTTATTATTAGGGATTATAGACAGCAAAATTTAGCATTTTTTTAAATAGTTTTTTTAAAAAGCATGATGGTAAAACTCGAACGTCATTATGAGTGTATTAAAACATGGGATTGTTTGTTGTAAAAATTCATAAAGATGACAAAAAAATACTAAGGGGTAAAGGGAAGAGCTGATGGGGAGAATTGGGATTGGGCCGAAATGTTGTTGTTATGATGTTGTTGTAATGTTGTGTTTAAGTTTATTTTACTGTATGGCTGTTACCTTGGCCAGGTCTCTCTTGTAAAAGAGATTTTAAATCTCAATGAGACTTCCTGGTTAAATAATGGTAATAAATAAATAATAAAAACTATTAAAATACCCTTTCAAAAAAGACAAAGAATCTTTATAATGTATCTGCTATGCTACATATCTGCTTAATATTAAAAGCAATATTAAAAGTAAGTCAAGTTGAGCTTTATTGTTATTCCGCTACATGTGTGGACATGCAGAGGAAAGAAATGCAGTGTCTCGCAGGACAACGGTGCTACATAAATTAATCATAAATACAAATACAACACTGGACATAAAAGCTATTTAAAAACAAAACCTAACTAACATATGCTATAAGATACTTGACTATACACATAAGACAGGCTAAACAAGTACTTTTACATAAGACTGAACAATGTTGTGCAGGATATTGTGCAAAAGAGGTATTAAAGGTGAATAATGTGCAAGAGTTTTCCTAAAGTTGAAGCAAGCAATGCAACATGATTTGTGGTACGTTTATAGTAAACATCGCTTTCCTAATTGAGTTATTGTAAAATGGAGTTAAGATAAAGGGTCAGGTGCATAAGAGAGAAGAGTGTTCAGTGTTCACAGATCTACCAACTCCTTGTGGCGTTATTTCAATGACAAATGTCGAGAGCGCAGTATTACAAGTCGAGATCGCATTTATGTAATAGCTTACGAGCATGTGAATCTCTTTGCTAGTGCCGATTTCCCCTGCTCGTGCACAAAACTTCTAGCACGCCCCCTCAAATATACGCTGCTCAAGCGCAGATCTTGTGTGCTCTCAAATAAACGCTGCTAAAGTGCGATTTAGTGCGTTTATGTAACAAGTATGTCTCCAACAATTATTAGATTTGCTAGGAATATGTATGAATGTCTCCAATAGACCTACAGAGCGCCATTAATGCGTCCTGAAGTAAAGTGAAACGGCTATACGTCGTGTTTGCTGGCCTGTCAGTCAGCTAGTCAGTCAGTCAGCACGTAAGCTTAAAGGGATAAACAAATAACACACAGCACTACTACGATTAAAGAAAAGTTCGCGCTGTTATAATTCACTTACCTTTTAATACATTTTGGTGCGATTATCACCCGCTATTAAAAAAAACACGACTGAATTTTTTGAATGAAAAGCTGTAATGTAGCCGTGGCGGGATCAATTTTGGTGTGGCGCCTCGCCATGGAAGAATGAATGTAGCGCAAACCATGGTGTTTCTACTGGTGGTTTGTCAAGCCCACTCACCTGAATGAAGCACAATTTAAAATGCACAATATTTCCAAGAGACATAGAGTGATTAAGCGTGTCTATAGTGCAAATGTGCAACCTGGTGCAAAACTCAGAGAGATGAGGCTTTTCTACAGGTGGTTTGTAATATTAAAAAGCTAAACAATGTCTGTATTTGCTTCTAAATATGCTTAACGGTTTGTATTAGTTGTTTGTTGTTATTTTATTTTGGGAAATCCCAGTTTAAATATCGAGGCAAACAGGCATGGGTTTCCTCTCCCACTTCTTAAGCTAATCTCATAATACACTCCACACACAACCCAGCGTGTGTGTATTTGTATCCTAGACAAACACACACACACCCACACAAAACTGGTAACAGTATGTGACCACAGCAAAGCCTTTGCTAGATGGCTAATCTGTCTGGAATGCCGCAGTGGATTATATAGAGAGAGGAAGAATAGAGTGAAAAAACACACACACGCACTGTCAGATTGATAATATATGTGAATGTATATACAGCATGTCTAACCTATTTAACTCCACTGGAAGCTGGAGGGACATCATGTGACATTGGATAGAAGTAGGTATCGCATACAGGCGGAGCGTATGTGATAGAGATATTCATTGATCCGCATGCTGAAACACTGAACTCATGACCCGGGACGCCTGCGGGATATAGGTCACTTCTGGAAGGGGGTGACTTACCCTCTGCTCCAATAGAAACCAGTTTGACTCCTTTGCTGGCGATGAAGTCCAGAGCTTTATTCACATTGGAGATCTTGTGGACTCTCATTTTTCCTCTCTCTGGTTTGGCCAGGCGTTCTCCTGCAGAGAGAATCGGTTTAATGTCCAGGGCGTACAAAACAGTTTGCCTTCAGGAGGGCAATTGGGTGTTCACGTTTGTAGTTTGGTTTTGGGGATTTATTTTAATCGAGTCCACTAAGAAAATGATACATGTAGTCTCTCTTTGGTTTGCTAGGTGGGCTGCACAATACAGCAGGGAAAATAAGTATTGAATATGTGATGTTTTTTCCTAGGAATAATATTTATAAAGGAGCTGTTGACATGGAATTGAACAAGATTTTAGTAAAAAGCCCAACAATACAAACCTAAAAATAAAACAAAAAAATATGGAGAATGAAGTCACATGAACTGCTCCGCTGTGAGATTTTTGCAGACTTCAACAAAAGTTCAACATGGTTCTGTGGGTCTCAACTATCAAATCTGATCTTTATTTTGTATTTTCTATTGGATTCAAGTCAGGTGTTTGGCTGGGCCATTCTACAGCTTAATTTTCTTTCTCTGAAAGCATTTGGAGTTTCCTTGGCTGTGTTTTGGATCATTGTCTTGCTGTAATGTCCTCTCTGGTTTCATCTTCATCATCCTGCTAATGTAGATGTTGGACTAAAGCAGCTAATATTAGTTTACAATGAGGAAGGGCAGAGGATTGCTGAAGAACCACTGAGAGATTTTTTTAAATGCTATCTGGGCTTTCACTGCCTTTCTGCACCTTCCTTCCTTCATGTGTTCAATACTTCTTCCCTCCGTCATTTCATTTTATTTTATTAACGTAATTTGTAAACTAATTAGATTTGTTCTCTTTGCATATATGGATTTTTGGCTGTTACCAACAACATTTCTAGTCAACAGCACCTTTGGAAATACGTTTTCTGAAAAAAATGGTGACGTGTTCAATACTTAGTTTCCCCGCTGTATAGTGTTTCAGCATTGATATTGCAATGTGCGCATTCACAATAGTCACATCACAGAAAATGTAATGTTGCGATAGGAAATAGTTGACCATGAAAACACATGAGATTTGTGGAGTTACTGCAGAGTTTAACCATAATGGTGTGAAAATTAAAAATTAGTTTATTCCTTTAAAATATCCAGGCACAAGAAATTTTTCCATTTGCAACATTAATAAAGAATAATTTTATTGAATTGTTTAAATAGTAAAAACTCACTCACTCACTACCCTTCAGCTTAGTCCCTGATTTATCAGGGGTCACCACAGTGGAATGAACCACCAATTATTTTGGCCTATGTTTTATGTGGCGGGTGCCCTTGTCTGTTCTCTGTTGTAGTTATGCTTGTAATTTGTCTATAACATTTGTGTATGTATATTTCACTCCCTTACAGCGTCATCCCAATCAAATATCTTTACAGCTCTAGTTCATACTGCCATTTTTATGTCTGAATCTAAAGATACAAAACAGACAAACAAACAAAAAAACTTTTATAACTTATTCCAGTGGGCACTTTGATGACAAAATGATATCAAAAATGCTAATTGATTTGATGTTAAAACCTTGATGTTTGACATCCACACATTGATGCCCTTTTGACCACCAAAATAATGACACAAAAAAGACATTATAAAATAAAAAATATTGCATTAATCTAAAAGCTTTGATTGCAAATTTAAATTGGAGTTTGTACCCCTACAATGCATGTAATCTATCTTGATGACAAATTGCTCTCAAATCTAAAATTGGCATCAAAAAACAAATCAAAAATCATTCATTCATTCTCTTTTTTTGGCTGTCCCTTTATTAATCCAGGGTCGCCACAGCGGAATGAACCGCCACGTCAAAAATCAATTACAGTAATTGATTTTATATCTGTTTGTTGATGCCAATGTTTGATGTCGTTTTGACATCAAGGTAGTTAACTAAAATCAAATCAATCTGAATATTTGACTTGTATTTTGTAATTTTTTTATGTTTTTTTGACATTAAAGTGTCCAACAGCGATATTTTGTCACTGAACTTATCCAACATCCTAAACAACTCTGTGTGCTGATTTAAAAAAGCTCTTTGAATGTGTGTTATTGTGATATTAATTGCATCAATTAAGAAAGTATAACAAGCTTAAAATGTGCAAACTAAAAAAAACAATACAGATCCAAGAAGTGCCTTCACTACAAACAAAATGCAGATCAGCTGCAAGGAGAGGCATTTCTGAAAGCTGTATTAACTTATAATGGCCAACATTGTAAGTATAAGGAGGAAAAAATAAATGTAAATATGCATTCTGTTATGGTGTCCTGGTGAACCAGCTTTTCAGCCAGCCCTGGTATTTGGTGTGCACAAGGTTCAGATGGCAGGCTTGACACTTATTCAAATGAACTGCACGAACAGAACAATAGCCCCAGAGTTGACTTTAATCAGACCAAAAACTGTGCGAACACACCCTAAACATGTACCCAAATACCTTGCACTTATTCCATGCAGTTATCAGTTAGTCTGAATTATGCAAATCCTGTTTTAAAGAAAAACATTTCATTTTACCATTTATCTGGAATATGTTTTTTCAACCATCTGAAGCATGCAGCCATTTATCTTCTAAAGTTGTATGATGAACTTGAACTTGTATAATGAAATTCACATCATTAAGCAGTTAAAAGATGCACAAAGCATGCACATTTGGATTCACAGCCAATGAGAGAGGCACATCAGTATCCGTGTCATATTTATCACTTCACATGACTTCATAATAAACGTATATATTGTAAGTGAATGCCAGTTGATTTTCTGCATTTGTTTTTTCTAGACACTAAATTTAAAGAACCTAAAAAAATTAATTTATAATTTAATACTTCTGTAGCCTTTTTTCTGAAGGAAATTATAATTTACTGTATCATTTTAAGAAGGTGTGAAGTGTAGTCAACTCACCTGTGAAAAATCTGTATTTTATTTATCAATTTATTTAGCAAATTTGTATGCACTAAAAGCAATGTCTCAACTAATCCTATAAATGAAGCAGGGAACTATGACCCCTTTTACACTTGTACGTTTTAGTTTTAAAACGGCGTATTAGAATGAAAACGATCCTCGTCCACACTGGCGTTTCACCCAGGGTTTCTGAACAACTTTCCGTCTACATTACACCGCTGGAAATGCACATCACGTGACCATACACACACACACACTCTCTAGCATGCACTGCAGCGTGCTTTGAGCACATACCCATATGAGAGCTGTGCACGTCGGACTGTTCATCAAGGATCTACCGATGGATCTAATCTCACTATATTTGTTAAACGTGATATTTAATTCATCTTGTTGTCTCTATCTAACGACATATTCCCCGACTTTGGTCTTTTGAATCTATTACTTGTTCTCAGGTAACGTGTTCTGACTGAGCGCAAAGATAAGTTAGGATAATATATTCATTAATGTAACCGCGTACACTGATTACGCACATTTGATTGATTGCTTGCCTTTCTCTATTGTATAAACTTACTGTCCGTTAAACTTTTATAATGGTCATTATTGGTTATTAAAACTGATATTCAATGAAAGAGAGGGTATGTTTCGTATTTTCAATGAAAATGAAAGGTGGCAGTAATGTTATCAGCTCCGTTTTGTTATAAATATGCATGAAGATGACGATCATATTATGCAGCTACCCGACGCTTCAACATTTCGATGTCTGTTAAGTTGATAATATCAAAATGAAAAGTCAGTTCCTCACATCATGTTTTCATTTTATTGTTAGGATAACAACATAGCCAGGGTGATGTGAATTACTTTATAAAGTACACACTCGGGAGTTTGTTTTCCATATCAATTGTGCGAAGTCTGAACTTACAAGGAGAGGATGCAAGACTGAACTGTGTGTTGGCTACTTAATATTAAGGAAAAAGCCCCAATCAAATAGACGAATATCTGCAGCCCTGACTCCGTTTTCAGATGTCTCCGTTTTCCCCCATCCACAATGAGACGGAGCAGCAGCGTTTTAGAATGAAAATGGCCTCTCTAGCGTTTTCAAAACGCTCCATTTTCGAGGCTCAAAAACTTCACCGTAGTGTGGACGGATGGCGTAACTGTAGCAAAACTTATGCATTTTAAAATGAAAACGCATTAGTGTAAACGAGGCCTACATCAGTCATTTTCACAACAGCAAAGAAGATTCAAGTTAGGCTTCAAAATACAGAAGGGGCTGTTTTCAAGGTGGAATCGGGGGGTGGGGGAGTGTGGTGAGAGGTCACTGACCTGAGATGACCTCTAGGAGAAGCATGAGTTTGAGCCCGTCTCTAAAATCCTCCTCAATGTTTTCAATTTGTGTACCCGCCTTCCGTAGATGAGAATTGCACCAGGCAGTAAACGTCTGAAAAAAAGAGGGATTTATAAGTTGAGAAGACAGATAAAAGGAAAATGCAATGCAACAAACGCCTGTAATGTGCAAATAAGACTTGGCAAAAACATGCGGTAACATGCACTTTATCTTTTTCAACTGTCAAAGGTAAACAATACTGATTTTTCTTGAAATGTGCAGTATATTATGCTATTTTTAATTTGCAGTGTTTTTATTGACAAATGTGAAAGTTTTTCCATTTTTTGGGATATGGAAATTTTATCCAAAAGCATCAGATAAATTAAAAATATAAGCCAATAAATATAAACCTCAACTTTTCTAAGGTTCATTACAAAAGCCATTCAAACAAATACAGTGGACAATTGATTTCTTTAAAATCTCAACTTAACACAGCAAGAAATCAGCCAGTAAACACCTAAATGTTTATTTTGCAAATTAGAATTGTTGTTCATTCCTGATGAGCATCTCCCACACAGCTGACTTTGTCATGTCTTTTCTCTAATGAAGACTTTTCTGAAGTGTGTTAATATGCAAAGCGTCATGTGATGTTCAAGGCACCAATCAAAACCCTCACGGCCAGCAGCTCACATCCAAAGTGGTTTGACTGCCAAAATAATCCATAATAATTAATGGCATATTTATTATACTTAAGATCAGTCCAATCACGATAGCAAGTGCAACCTATCAACTAATATGGCAATGAATATAGTGTACATCTCTTTTTGTATTTCCTCTCAGACTCCCACTGTATGTGCAACCTAATTTCTCAAAGGTGCGACTAAAAAAAAATCTGAGTCTGCATCGCTGTGACCAGCCGGTATTTGGGGTACACAGACTATATTTGGGGTATTTGAAAGTAATTTGCGTTTTCCTCCCGTAGAAAGCATCATAAGAACAATGTTTAGTGGCTCAATGTATTACAACTGTGTTTTTAAAAGACTAAAGACTGCATTGATATAGTATACAAATGAAGTATTAAGCGTTTACCCAAAGAAAAGCCCATCTAAGCAAAATGCTATCAGGCGTCTTTAGCTCCGCCTCTTTGCCCTTATTTAGTTACCCCCGGTTGGAGTGATGACACGTGAACAAAATGGTGCCGGTTGGCCACGCCCACTTGTAGCTTCATTTGCGCCCTTCAGAAACCTATGGGTGATGTCATGGATACTACGTCCATATCTTTTACAATCTACGATTCATGCGCATGTGAATGCATCAGACTGGAAACCAAGCTCGTGCGACAAGTTTCGCAGTTCGCTGTGTTGCAAAGTTGAACTCTGACCTGCGAAATTACATCATGTGACTGCATGAGACCAATCGAAGATCAAAACATGACCTCTCTGTACAGAAATTTTAAAAATAGACCAATCGCTTGCTTTCTAAAATGACCTTTTCCTATAGCGCTGTACAACACAATTTCGCAAGCTTAAACTCTAGTGGGACCGTGGCATTAGGCCCATGTCGTGGTAAACGTTATTACTTAACTAGATTGTTAGTTATTAGTTTTGTAAGTTAATCAAGTCAACATTGCCTACTGTATATGTGTAACCCCGCCGGTCCTACGCTACCCAACCCGCTTCGAGCTGGTATCGAACCGGCGACTTTCCGCATGGGAGTCGGGTGCTCTACCAAGGAGGCTAAAGACCATGGCCTCTAGCGTCTGTCGCTAGAGCACCTTTAGAGGTCAGAGGAGTGAGATTTACCTGCACAGCACTTACTAGCTGGCCTCCGTTACATATGGATAGCAATTTTTTTAAGTGAACTTGTAAAACTGCAGTTAAAAATACAATGTGTTTGAAAATGTGGGTGCAACTAACTTTTGTGCTTGTGCACAAAAAAAAAAACAGTAGGCGCACCAGTGCAAAAAGTCTAGAGCCTTGCTTGCCGCAAGCTATCTCTCTGCAAATTTCACACAGTTGTCCACTGAAGCTAAGCAGGGCTGCGCCTGGTCAGTACATGGATGGGAGACCACAAGGGAAAGCTAGGTTGCTGCCAGAAGTAGTATTAGTGAGGCCAGCAGGGGGCGCTAAACCTGTGGTCTGTGTGGGTCCTAACACCCCAGTATATTGATGGATACTGCTTAGTGAGCGCTGTCTTTCAGATGAGATGTTAAACTGAGGTGCTGACTCTCTGTGGTTGTTAAAAATCCCAGGATGTCCTTCAAAAAAAAAAAGAGTAGGAGTTTAACTCCGGCATCCAGACCAAATTTGCCCACTGGCCTCTGTCCATCATGGCCTTTTAACAATCCCCATTTCATAACTGGCTTCATCACTCTGTCTCCTCTCCACCAATCAGCTGGTATGTGGTCTAGCGCAATATGGCTGCCGTTGCATTATTCACGGTAACAAGCTTTAAGTGTCCAGAAAAGCGCTGTATAAATGTAAGGAATTATTATTATTAATTAGAGCCCAGTTTGTCTAGAGCCCTGTTTCAACAGCTATGAAAAACCCAGAGTGAAATGTGCCATCCAAATTTTTAAAAGCAGATTAAGAGAAATCATTCAAATTTCCAGTGTGGTATTTGCAAAGATTTCGTTCTTCATGCAACACAAAGAATGAAACTGCACAAGAAATTGCAATAATTCTCAAAATATCAATAAAAATGTGATTTCCTGATGATGTGAACTTTTAACAGCCAGTTTTATTTATTGCATACACCTGAATTCTGCATGCACTTGAATTCTTTGGTAGTAGTGTAATCATTTACAACCATGCCGAATGGTGACAGTAAGAGAGAGAGAGAGAGGGAGAGAGAAAGAAAGAGAGAGAGAGAGAGAGAGAGAGAGAGAGAGAGAGAGAGAGAAAATGATGTAAATTCATGAATCTTTTTTAAATAATGCAGACTCTTTATTATTATTACTATTATTATTGTTATATTTATCTAATGCATTATCTGTTTGTTTGTTTGTTTGTTTGTCATTTATTTATTTTTATTTTATTTTATTATTATTTGATGATTTTAATATATTACACATTTGAAGTGCATTGGCAATACAGTATTGAATGTCATGCCAATAAAGCAACTTGAGAGAAAGAGAGAGAGAGAGGAAGAGAGAGAGAGAGAGAGAGAGAGAGAGAGAGAGAGAGAGAGAGAGAGAGAGAGAGAGAGAGAGAGAGAGAGAGAGAGAGAGAGAGAGAGAGAGAGAGAGAGAGGGCGAGCGGTTGTCTCGACATCGGTTGTCATGGCAGTGCTGAGTATCTGTGGCTTCAGGATTCTTCGGTATGTTAGCGAGCTGATGAGAAACAGCTGTGGAGCAGAACAGAAGCTAAACAAGCTCCAGCTAAACGATTGATAAGCCACTTAATGCAATCAGAGACACTTACGGTTATGCACGTAAAGGCAAGGGTTTGTTCCAAGTTTAAAAGGTGAGGAATACAATCTGGAATTGGACATGAGGAGAGACAGGACTGCTACAGGATGACTACTGTCAGTCCAAAAGGGTTGGGCTATAGTGCTAATGATTATTGAAGAGCAGATTATGTGAGAAAACAGGAATCTGGTAGCTAATTAAAACGAAGTACCTTAATATGGGAGTATCTAAAGATAGCAGTAATTGCTAATCTAGTAGGAATTAATTCAAGAGGAAGTTTAGATGCTGGTTGGTCAGCACACTTACACAAGATACAGTTGCCATTACAATATTACAACGACAGCAATGCAAATGAAAAAATACAGGGCTTCAGACTGAGAGTTAATGGTCACAACCTTTTATCGTACCAGTGAAACTAGAAGTACTAGAAGACAGCGTCTGAAAAATACATTCTGCATTGATTCTGAGATTTTCAAATTGTACTGATATTCTCTCTTGAACAGATTCTGAGCTTAGTTTTTAACAGAGGATGGCGCTCTAGACTAGCTTTTAACCATACACTCAAATGCTCATGAGTAGGCTTTCACTAATAATCGTGCTTTAATTCTCCATGGTTAATAAATCGTAAAGCTTTCTCAACACCGTGTTTCTGCACGAAACAAAATTGCTGCAACTAAACAAAGTTACGACAACTGTGCGCTAGTTTATAGTTCCAAGATTGTACACAGAGGCTAACATCCACACACACTGGATTAACAATGGCTGAGGCTAATAGCTATGGGCCATTAACATATCACGTCTTTTGCGTGCGCAAGTTTGTTATTTCCAATAGAGGCGACAAATACTAGTTAAATTTATTCTTTATTTATTTATTTATTTATTTACTGTATTGTCAATTATTTTTAGTTAAAAATTATTACTTATGTTTAAATTGCAAAAACTTTTTTTCACATATTTTTAAGTCCAAAGAGAAATGGACTATTGTTTGTTTTTTTAATATTATTTTCAGTTTTCATGTGATTTACTAAACTTCTAGTGTTTTAAAATTAATAAATGCATAATAATCGTGATTGTTCAACAGACTATAATCGTACAACCAAAATCTATAATCGTTACATCCTTACTTATGTAAGATCGCTTATGTGTTCAGCTGAGTTGGCTTTTATGTCACAAAATTTATCTAAACAGCTCACCATCAACAATCTTGTAAATCACTTAAGCCTTTCCTAACTTTAATTAATGATTATTTTAGGTTCACATGGTAGCTGTAATAAATTGAATGCGAGCAAAGCATGGCTGTTTGTAAAGCTTTATCTGCTGTTAAAAACTAAGCTCAGTTTCGATTTCTCAAACAATTTTTCACCACAGCTCTTTCAGAAACTTTGGCAAACGCAGTGGAATGAAACAGTGCTACTTGCTTTAACTGTGAACCAAACATACCATTTCTCAACACAGTTTAAAATAAAAGCCACTGCTGCAAGAGCCAATGAAGAGTTCAGATGCAAAAGCCTCTAAACGCCACTTCCACCAAAAATGAGCTGATGACATTGAGCGAATGCTTTAGGCATGAGCTACATGTTCAACAAATATTTTTGCTTCAAATCATCTAAATCCCAGCATCAGCACATTCAGAAATAACAGTTTGCTTACAAAAGCCTCTAAATGCCACTTGCCTTTGACAGCGAAAGCGGATATATCCCAAGAACCAATCAGGAGGCACGAATCGAATCATATGTCTTCAACGTAGCTGCGCGCTGATACGCCGGCTTTTATAAAGAGACTGTCTTATTCCGCTTTCGATTTTAAAAGATGGAGTTCGATGAATTGGATGAGCCAGTGGACGGCAAAGTGAAAACGTCCCTTACCTCAAAACTCTGTGCATTAGAAGAAAAAGAAAACACACTGTACAGTTGGAAGTGTAGCATGCATTCATAACGTTTTTTTCCGCAGTGACGCTATTTTGAATGAGCCCGATTTACTATACATTAAATGGCAACACCGTTTCATGAGAGACGAAGTTAAGATGCCGTTCTTTTATCCCACATGGATGCTATGAGGAAAAAGGAGACCAAAACTGTGAGTATCGTGAGAATGAATAAATGACCACTTCTAAAAGTGACTGAGAGGCATCCCCTTTTTGCCCAGTAGGCCTACCTAATGTTTTATTTGCTAATTTAAGCTATTTTATAAAAGATAAATATAATGTATAAAACTATACGTTATTGATATTACTTCATATAACCTATACATCTGATAAGCTTTTTATATTAATGGACAAAGTACAGGGGCAGCACGGTGGCACAGTGGGCAGCACAATCGCCTCACAGCAAGAAGGTTACTGGCTCGAGCCTCGGCTGGGTCAGTTGCCATTTCTGTGTGGAGTTTGCATGTTCTCCCCGTGTTTGCGTGGGTTTTAGTCTGGGTGCTCCGGTTTGTCCCACAGTCCAAAGACATGTGCTATAGGTAAATTGGGTAAGCTAAATTGTCCGTAGTGTATGTGTGTGAATGAGTGTGTATGGATGTTTCCAAGTGATGGGTTGCAGCTGGAAAGGCATCTGCTGCGTAAAACATGTGCTGGATAAGTTGGTGGTTCATTACGCTGTGGCGTGTAAGCTGAAAAGAAAATGAATGTATGAATGGACAATGCACAGATATTGATGTTTCACAATAGCTTTGCACTAAATTATTTGAATCTAACAAGCTTAGTTTACAGTGTTTGCAATGTTTACATTGCTACATTAAATCTAAATCCCAAATATCAGAAATGACAACAGATTGTTAAGATTTAATTAATGTCAATTTATTTTATGTTACTGATTAATGCACTTGACAGATTTCATTCATTCATTCATTTTCCTTTGTCCCTGGTTATTCAGGGGTTACCACAGTGGAATGAACCGTCACTTACTTGACAGATGTATGTATTTTTAATTTAAGGTGGTTTGTGTAATGCGTTTTATGTTTGGTAAAATAATTTCTATTAGCATCTTTAGTGATTTTTCAACTAATCACACTGTCTTGTCTTGGAGGATTTAGAGATTTTTGCAAAAAAAAGCAGAAGTGGATTTAGCTGGTTTTGACTCAAAAGAAAATCTACCTTGTTAAAAACCAAAGAATTGTCTAAAGTGACATTTTTGCTAAAAAGTTTTTTATTTACTAGCTAATAACCTTTTCATTATCTATATAAATGAAACGTCTGATCCTAATCAGAGGAGCCTGACAGAAAATGCTCATTTACAAGAAAAGAGGTCTGGTGGATTTTGAGGGTTTTTCATCTGAACTCTTCAAATGCAGTTTACACGACCACTAGTTCAATTTCGTTCCAAAGCTCCTATATCAACCCAACCGCAATTTAAACTTGTCCAAAGCCAAATTAAACCGCATTGTCATTCTACACAAAACTAATGATAACAACAGCTGAAAAACCCTTTGCAACAGTGATCATTTTAGCAGGATTTTCACTAGACAAATCACCAACTATTACCATTGGTTCCACTCATGGGAACCAGTGGCAGAAATGTAATTTTGTAAATGTTATTGTATTAAATACCTTAAATGAGTAATGTGATTTAATTACTGTATTTATTAATAAGTAAAATTAGTGCAATATAAATAAATTTACATCTGAATCTCAACTCAGAGTAATAGATCAACTACTGTCAAATGTGCATTTCTAAGAAACAAACTTCTTGGATGTGGAACTTATTGCCACTGTTCTTAAAAGTTAGTCTGGAGCCCTGCAATACAAGACATTAAGATAGGGTTAATGTAAGTCTAGAAGGGATACAGCTGAAGATACTTGGGCATGCACATCATTCACTCACTCATTTTCCTTCAGCTTATTGCCTGTCTATCAGGGGTCGCCACAGTGTATTGAACCACCAACTACTCTGGCAATTGTTTTACACAACAGATGCTATTCCACCCGCAACCCAGCCCCGAGAATACAAACTTTAGTGTTTCAGTGAAACACCCATGTACTCTCCCATTTACACACACACACTCAAATGCTACAGCCAATTTAGTTCATCCTATTCACCTGTACTGCATGTCTTTGTTCTTTGGGGAAAACCGGAGCACCCGGAGGAAACCCAAGCAGACATGGGGAGAACATGCACTCTGCACAAAAAAAGCCTCCTGGTCCAGCTGAGACTTGAACCAGCAACCTTCTTGCCTTAAGGCAACAATGCTAGCCACTGTGCTTCCCTATATGTGCACATCAACGTAACATAACGTAACATAACATAACGTAACATAAACTTTAAGAAATAGGTTTAAGGTTGGAGTAGGGGTAGGGGTTAATAAAGAATATAAATAATTCTTCTTAAACTCCCGATGGAGCTGCACCCCATCTAGAAATAACCCAAGATAGCATGTGCTTCAGTTGGTATCTGGGATTTTCAAAACTGCTTTTAAAATCAGCTGGCCAGTGGGCTGCCTTGGAGACTTGTCAGCTAATCGGGTTTTTTTTAGGAAATCCTGTGCAATTAGAATGACTGGCTTTCTTGGAGGGACGTTTCCATGAGACTTGTGCTCATGTTCAATAGCAGCTTAACAGAACACTGCATTTAGAGACAGGATGAAGCACAAAATGTAAGATATTTCATTGAAATTTACAAAGACCACTATAAGTGTTATATATTTTGCTGATTTTGGTACTTGCATTGACTATCCCAAATGTTTAGAAGAAATCCAGAGAAAAAAGCAGTTTTGTCTAGTGACACAAACAGCATTTTTTGCTGTTTTTCAACACATTTCTAAGCATAATAGTTTTAATAACTCATTTCTAATAACTGATTTATTTTATCTTTGTCATGATGACAGTACATAATATTCTACTAGATATTTTTCAAGACACTTGTATACAGCTTAAAGTGACATTTTAAAGCTTGATTAGGCTAATTAGGTTAACTAGGCAAGTTAGGGTAAATAGGCAAGTTATTGTATAACAGTGGTTTTTCCTGTAGACTATCAATAATAATTTTGACCTTAAAATGGTTTTAAAAATTTAAAATTGCTTTTATTCTAACTGAAATAAAACAAGTAAGACTTTCTCCAGAAGAAATTATCTTCTCCTGGAATTACCTTCCTGCAGAGTTCAGCTCCAACCCTGATCAAACACACCTGAACTAATTAATTAGGACCTGAACAGCACTTGACAATTACAGGCAGGTGTGTTTGATATGGGCTACAACTGAAATATACAGCAAGGTAGATATTCAGGAACAGGGTTGGTCACCCGTTATAGGAAATACTGCGAAAAATTCCTTGTCTGTTAAAGGGGTGGTCCACTACGATATTACATTTTAAAGTTTAGTTGTTGTGTAATGTATTTGTGTGAACATTAACAACATCTCTGAATGTAATACGCTCAAAGTTCAATTCAAAGGGAGACATTGGCTTTTGAGTTAGCTTAGCAAAGCCTACAGTGAACGAAGTTTGGGGATTACAAAAAAATACATCCAGGCTAAGATCACAAACGCTTCAGGTTACACGCATTCACCACGTGCAGCGGAGGGGCGTGGCCAGAGGCGAAGTAATGGTATAGCAGACAAAGCTAAAATGACGTCTAAACGCTGCTATTTCCACAGAGTTGTTTGTTTCTGTATTTGGGCTTTCTAAAGAACATGACACAAAGAGAGAAGTGCTTACAGTTTAATTTGAATTATGTTCCAGAGAATTATAAAAAATATATAGCATTTGACAAAGGAGAACTTCCAGAATCTCTTCCAGTTCAGTGCTGGATACGGTTAAAAACTCCTCAATGAAGGAATGGTTCCAAACACAATAGATAAAGCTGTGGATTGTGAGCCACAACCTGTAAGTATTTTGATTTGTTAAAATTGATCTATGACATGCATAGTGTCTATCGTTAACAGTATGTTGAAGCAAGGATGAAAACAACGGGAAAAGCAGTTTGGCCCGTTAACAATTTAGCTACAAATTCATATTTATCCGTCAAACCGCTGTAAACACACACAATCTTCAGCAGTGCTGCAGTCTCTCTCTATGCAGCCGATTTCCCTGCATTATACATCTCAAATAACAAATTTGCAAAAGATATGCGTTACATATTACTTACACATGCTTATAATTCAAAAATTTGAAAGACACTTGTCAGATTTTATTTTGGAGAGCAGACGTGAGGTTCAGCTGTGTCCTCTTCATTTTCTGTGTGATTCAGGCTCAAACTGATACGGCTAACAGCTACTCTGACTGACAGTATTTACACAGCACAAAAGCATGTGCTTGTGGAGGCATGACGCTTTTAGCTGACCAATCAGAGCCTCTTGAGGCCAGGTATTTTGGAGGAACCAGGAAATATAACAGTCAAATATAACAGTCAATTTTCATGTTAGCGGAGTAGCTGCATATAATCATGCAAGATATATGAAAAAATAACCAGATTTTTTACAAATGAAGCATGAGCACCCATTGCTTTACATCTTATAAACCCAAGCAAGCCTTAAAATTAAATAATTTGGGAAATATTTGAGCTAATAATTTTGACTTCATCTGTATATCTTCCACTGCTTCTATAAAAATGACCCACAAATCCCATCAAGCCCTTGCACAAAGAAATTGAGCTTAAACACAAAAGCAACAAAACTAAAAGAGACATTCAGACACGCACATATAAAGATATGCATAGCCATGCAAATACACACATAGACAAATGCATGTAAATATAGACAGGCTCTTCTCTGCTCACTCAGCAGGAATTGCTGCTAGATTTCCTCACACCTACACCACAAATATTTCTTCACTCCAGCTCTTTTTTAACTCTCTCTTTCACTCCTTCTCTTCCTGCTATTTCTCCCTCTCTCTTTTTCTTACTCGCTCTGGTGTGAAATACAGCACAGCTCAGCTCGTTGCCGGCTGGTTGCCATAGCAACTACAAATGCCAGAAAACCTACAAACAATCAGGCAGTCCAACACACACACACACAAACACACACGAACAAACTCCCCCATAAGCCAAGTAAATGACCCGTTTATTTACTGCCTTGGTGAAAACTGTTTTTATAGATCCACCTGCAATATCTCACTTACATACAGCGAAGCCAAAAAATCTTTAAAATAAGAGTGCAAACTAAAAGGGCATCTACAAACCATTTTAAATGTACTTGTTTTTATCTGGTGTTAAAATTAATTCTAGTGATATATTCACAAATGGTCGGCCAAGACACATTACCTGTTTCCACATGTATTGACCACTTTTGTTCACATTAACATATGAAACTACCCTGAGGGTTTGTGTTAGAACAATCAGGACTGGACAGTGTGCTATTCATATGTTATTGAAGCTGCTGGTTTAAACGGGTCCAAAATATATATGTTTACTAAATAATAATGATCAAAGATTGCACAGCAAAGATGTATTGGTCTCATTAGGGGTGCCACTAGGGGGGGACTGTTAGGACTACTCTATATCAAAGATGCATACCACAAGAGTGACCACAAGAGCTTGAAGCTGGGTCACACTTGACTTTTCCTTCCATAGACTTTCATTCATGCGCACGCGAATGCGTCAGACCGGAAACGCAGGGTCATGCGTTAAATTTCGCACTGCGCTGCAGTGCAAAGTTCAAGCTTGGTGAACTCTGACCTGCGAAATCGCATCACTTGACTACGTGAGACCAATCGAGGATCAAAACAGGATCTCTCTGGACAGAAATTTAAAACATAACGCAAATCGCTCGCTTTTTAAATGTCTAAACATCTTGTTTAATCCCGCCCCTTTTCGCAGCGCCGTACGACAGAATTTCGCACACACAAAGCAGAGTGTGACCGTAGCTTTAGTCGAGTCCCGTGAAAGAGCTTCACATAGAAACATTTGTTTTGTGTTTACCTTATGATTAAAGTTGTTTCACGTCTGCCGGTTCCCTGCCTCTGAATGAGCGAGTTTTAGCTACTTGTAGCGTTCAGAAAAAACAAAACACCCACGAAGAAACTTGACACAGAGAAACGTAAAAACCTACTGCCAGCGAGCTGTTTCGGAACTGTTATTGCAGAGCAACACAAACAGCGCGCAGAACCATAAATACACAACTACACGCAAGGCAGGCGCCGTGAGTCATGCCGATCACTCGACGCAGAAGTATAAATCAGCCTTAAGGGCCCACGCTGTTTTGGGACATGCTACTTCCTTATTAACGGACCATTATGTTACTTAGTTACGTCCCCTGTCAATCATGTCAACACATCATCTGCATTTCTTTCATATTTAATTATCTACCATATTGTAGATTCAGAAGCAAGTTCATCTGCCCTTCATGAGCCTTTCATGCAGAGAAATCGCCTTCGGTGTTTATCATGCTCGATAATGAGCATTAAAATTGTAGAATGGGTTTGAAAAAACAGACCCCACTATGGGAGTCGATTCCCGTCCTGGAGTCGATTACGGTACTGGGTCCGTTGAGAGTCGAGGAATCAACTCTTTAGGAGAGAACACCTCATCCCTACTACAGAACAAACCATCATTATACAATGACTTGTTTAAATACTGTAACTTGCCTAATTAACCTAGTTAAGTCTTTAAATGTCACTTTAAGCTGAATACTTGAATAATATCTAGTAAAATATTATGTACTGTCATCATGGCAAAGATAAAAGTCCACATGGCCTTTCTTTTGGATGAATCTGTGTCTTAATGATGTCATAGAAAGCTTCAATACCCTGAATTTGCAAATCCGCACCTTTCAGAAAAATTGTGAGATCCGCAAAATTTTGTGGAGCTTGCTTGATTTTGCAATAAGTTCAGCGATCGCAAAATCCTGGAGGGACTGTTAATACTGTGACATTTATATTCAGCTGTATCACTTAAAAAAAACAATTAATTTTTTACTTTTTTTATTTATTCAGACCAAATAATACGGAAATGTAACACTATCTACATAATATTCAAATATTTGACATTGTAAATAGCTGTTAATAATTATTATTTGCATTTTATGGAAGATAACCTATAAATATGATCAGCTTTTCAGTATCTCTGCCAAAATGTTAATATTGCCAGCCTAATAGTCCTACATTACATGCGTTCTCAGTGCAGCATCAGAAGCTTCTCACAACACATAAAGTGTGTTTTCTGTGTGTTTAAGTGTGTGCTGCTCATGTTAGCTCCTCCTCCTCAGGTGTGCATGTGTGACAGGTGTGACAGCTGTTACCGGTTTAAACAAACCACTGACCACACACACACACACACACACAATGACATCATCCTGTCTGGATGGATGAAATGCCTCTGTGTCTGTTTATCTCTGTGTTGGCTAAGGTCAACATCATTATTGCTTTACATAAACCCTCGAAACTTAAATTCCTCTCCTCCAAATGTTACACTCCAGTTTTCTCTCCATCTGTTCCTCTCTCTCGCCCTGTCTGTCTATTAGTGGGCTGTTTGTTGATGTCTGCTGGCTTTCTCCTTCAGACAGGAAGTGCTGATCAGCCCTTGAGACGCGCGGCCCACTGTCTCGCTTCCACACGCATTCCACATTATCTCCCCCCCCCCCCCCCCCCACACACACACACTTATACACCCTCCTAAGGTGAGCCCGTCTCTTACTTTCACGTTTCCAGACACACAGTTTAATGGCTCATTAATAATCGTATCAACACAGCCAATGGCTTCACTTCGAGCTAAACGCTGAGTTGCTCGGATCACTGCTTTCACGTTAATTAAAGTTAAAACCCATAGTGTTTGTGCACACACTTCCTCACTGCGGCATGTTTTAGCTCCCGGGGCCGTGTTGCATTATCTAGACAGGCTTACAATGAATGAGGCCTGTTTCTGAGTAACCCTGCCGGACAGTCACAAGGAACAAAGTCCTCGTTTTGAGCACATCATCAGGTTAGGAGCGGCATGTGATGATTTGCATGAAGAGCTTCTGCTAAGATTAAAAAAAAGAAAAGGAAAAAAAGTCGGACTAGATATATTTGACTTTGCAAACTGCAAAGCCACAGGAGGATCAAACGCAGTCAATAAAAGAAACTTTTTAAGAACGCACACACACATATACACACATCAAAAAACTGCATCCCGTAGCATCTTGGCCTGGCTTGACACGCATACACAGTCAGAGTAAATGAGGTGGCAGCATTTTCTGCACTATTGTAGATGTATTCAAGCTGTTCTTTCATTGGCTGAAAGAGCACAGTGAGGGATGAAGCACCTCATCACATCCTGACATTAAACTCTAGAATAGAAAACAGGAGAAATGGCGTCATGCACTTCATCTTGTAGGTCATTCCGGTGAGCGTTTGTGTGTGTGTGTGTGTTAGATATGATGTCAGAAAATAATGATAAAATATGATCAAATTCATTCATTCATTCATTCATTCATTTTCTTTCGGTTTAGCTGGCAGCTACTCTTTGCAACTCTCACATGGTCGCCCACTGAAGCGAAGCAGAGCTGTGCATGGTCAGTACCTGGATGGGAGACCACATGGGAAAGCCAGGTTGTTGCCGGAAGTGGTGTTAGTGAGACCAGCAGGGGGTGCTCAACCTGTGGTCTGTGTGGGTCCTAATGCCCTAGTATAGCGAAGGGGACTCTAAACTACTAATATCGAATAAGACGATAAACTCTCTGTGGTCGTTAAAGGATGCCCTTCGAAAAAGAGTAGGGCTTTAACCCAAGCATCCTGGTCAAATTTGCCCACTGGCCTCTGTCTATCATGGCCTCCTAACCATCCCCATTGCATAATTGGCTTCATCACTGACTTCTCTCCACCAATCAGCTGGTGTGGTCTGGCACAATATGGCTGCCGTTGAGGAGATTTCCCCCCAATGTGTAAAGCACTTTGAGTGTCCAGAAAAAGCGCTATGTAAATGAAAGAAATTATTATTATTAGTCCCTTTATTCGCCACAGTCACCGCCTATGTATATGTTTTACATAGGTTGCGGCTGGAAGGGCATCCGCTATCACTGGGAAACACCCATACACACTCATTCACACACATACACTACGATCAATTTAGCTTATTCAATTCACCTGTAGCGCATGTCTTTGGACTGTGAGGGAAAGCGGAGCATCCAGAGGAAACCCACGCCAACACGAGGAGAACATGCAATATCCACACAGATATGCCAATTGCCCAGCTGGGACTCGAACCAGCAACCTTCCTGCTGTCAGGCGACAGTGCTAACCACTGAGCCACCGTACCGTAATTTCACTAACAATAGGCCCAATAATAACTGCTACTCAATAGTCCCACAACATATTTTTAATTGATACCTGATGACTTGTGAAAATAACTCAGAAAATTCTAGTGGCATAGAATTAGCTTTTTACAGTACTTCTGTACAGTACGTCGGTATTTATATAATTAATTAAATCCATGAATGCGAGCACTGTGCAAATACACAGTACAGTTTAGGGATGAGCCGATATAAGATTCTAACAGTCTGATAACCTTGGAAAAAATTGTTTCACGGTATTGTGATTACTGCTCTAAAATATATTCTTTTAAAATGTCTGGATAAAAAACAAGAACTTTTTTCCATGTTGAAGACAATGGCTGCATCCGAAATCACAAGATTCCATACTGTATCCGGTGTTAAGTCGTGACGTGTCGGTGACGTATGGAATTCTGTTTCCGGGTCCAAGTTGCCACTCATTTAAATTGAGAAAATATTCGTTTATGCCCACTTTTTAGTCCTATCACACATTAAAATGAATTTTATTTAAAATCATAGTGTACACAACAGTCTCTGGACTTGCTGCATCACAAATACCCAAATTTTAACAATTTATAAAAAATTAAGCACTTTCTGGCCATCTGATATTAGGCATGCATATATACATTGCAATTGTGATTTTTGAAAGTGTTACATCGCTTTGTAAATGTTTAGTATTACCATTTGATGAGTCTCCCCATACAGTTTGATATAGCGATTCATGTGACGACACACTTTACAAGCAGATAGTGCGCTAAGAACATTATACGGGTCAAGAAGCATGTCCAGTTTCATAGAATACGAAAAACAGTATGCGAGAGGTACACAGATGACCTACTACTTTGGTGAGATTCTGAAGTGTGCATCCGATGGACGTTACGCTATCCCATGATGCATCCCGAGAGAATTCATGAATGGGAGTGAAGCAGGTATGTCATGTGATGATGACAAAATGGCATCCGTAGTATGACTGAGCTCCATTCATACTATTCACATTCATATTGTATAGAACATATTTTTCTACTGTAGTAAATTCAAGCTCAAATGCAGTGCTTACTGAGTAGTAGGCGATTTTCGGACACAGCCAATATATTTTATTTTGAGAAACATTTAAAATTGTTTGAAACAATAAACATGTCGGGCTGAATAATTCAAATGTATCATTGACTTCTGCTGTCTTCATTGGTTTCAAAAACACAAATTTCTTTACAATTTAAAACGGCATCTTAGGATATCTTTTCTGCTGGAGATTCTGTTGTCCTAAAAAACTTATATTAATATCACACACAGGTTATGCATCTTGTTGATATACACTGTGAACATCAGCTGCGCTAATTATTTTCTTTACTCTCCATTTCCACCTGGGGATACTCTTCCCGAGGCCCTCAGACTATGCAGAGTCACTGATTCGATCCAAGACCAACGACGAGATGATCCCAAGGTTTCCATATCCTGGACCTGGCTGAATCCTGAGCAGCTACTGTGATGGTCATGGAAGAGTGGAGAACATGAGACTGATTCCTGTGACGCTCCAGAGACAGACGAGTCTTCGCTAAGGCCAGCTTCCAGCCTCCGCCACTGAGACTGCAGCTCTGCACAAGACGTTTGGCCAGCGGAGAAATTAAAATGGTCATGCCCAACTGAGCCTGGTTTCTCTCAAGGTTTTTTTTTTTCTTCACTTCCGCCTTTAGTGAAGTTTTTTTTCCCTCTCCGCTGTCGCCACTGGCTTGCATGGTTCGGGATCTGTAGAGCTGCGCATCGTTGGATTTGCTCTTCAGTATGTGGACTCTCAGTAGTGATTATTAAACCACACTGAACTGAGCTAAACTGAACTGAACTTAAACACTACAAACTGAACTACACTGTTCCTATTTACTGTGACCTTTTATGTGAAGCTGCTTTGACACAATCTACATTGTATAAGCGCTATACAAATAAAGGTGAATATTATCAATATACATATACAGTAGGAATGGTAACAGAAAATATTAGCAGTTTTAAAACCTTAAAAACGGTTATTGTCCCATAACTAGTACGGTGTTGTGCACAGTGTTGTGCTTTAGCAAAATGATCCACCAGTCATATGTTCTGTATGAAACAAGGACATTTGAGAAAACCTGGAGGTTGTTTTGTTATTTCAAGCACCAAATATAGTGCAAAATAACTTTGGGAGTGAGTAGTCTGTTAAACGTATTTGCACAGTGTAGGTACTTGTGCCTTCTGGAATGACTACTGCAGCGCAGGTGACATCATCACATCTCGTATGACGTAAGAGCTAGAGATGACATATGATGACGTGTGGGTCTAGTAGTGGTGTCTCATTTCTCAGGAAAATATTTTCATCCTCCTTCACACTCTGTTTCAAAGACCCAAGGCGTAGGGGTATAAAATAAAATTGGGATTGGGCATTACTGTTTAGACTGAAATTGTACATCAAACCTAACATTCATCTTTCAATGTCTGAACTGGGACGTTGTATAATCTACCCTATTTGCATCTGCATTTGAGGGAATGAATATTAAAAGTGGAGACCAATTTGTTTTTTTTTATGGACAGCAAGCTGCAGAAATGCAATTCATTGTTGCCTGGATCACACAGTCACAAACTGTAGGTACTGTAAATATCATGGTGGATATACATTAAATCGCTCAGATTGTCCAAAATAGACCAATATGGACCTAAATTAGGATGACAAAAATTTTGAAAGGTAATTTCTAGGCTGGTCAGCCTCTGCGGTCTAACAACACTCAATGTCAAAATGACTAAGAGAAGAACTTTATCATGAGACATGTACCAAACCAACCAGCTACTAGAATCCAAGTGGCAACCTCCCGCTCTCTCTTGTGAAGTCAATACGGAAGTAACTGAAACTGCGATTCATCAACTCGCCTTTGGGGGCTGGCTCAACAAAGTCCAGATGTTCGCTGACTGCAATGCTAAATTGGCCAATTTTACAGCTGATAAAAACATGTTTACACCCTGGTACGACAGATGGTTTTGGTGTATATAGCTAATATTACCTTTCATGACAACTGTGAGGGGGTGAATTTTTTTTATAACTCATCCGTTTTGTTTTAATTCAGTTAAATTCGGTCTGCATAATTAAGGGCGTGGTCACTTGAGTAACAGCTAGGTCTCGCTGGTCGCCGTCATGTCATTCTGGCTGATTAGCCACTGAACTCGGAATATACATCGTATTTAATTTTGTTTTATGTAGCTTTACACAGTCAATTGCCTTTTGGAAATATTTCCAACAATTATCAGAAAATACCTTGCCTCTATTTCCCAGGTGAGTAAAATTATATGCTTATTTACCATATCAATAAATGTATTTGTTTTATTTAAGAAAAATTATGGTTTACAAATAGTTTACAATTACAATTTAAACCTGTAAAGCACTCCAGAATCTGACAGACTGATTAGCTGTAGGCTATAAAACAGTCATCTGAAACATTGTCATACAGTGTTTTGCTTGGATTTAATAAATAGTCTTGCATTTACTAACACAGACTACAAGTTTTAAGTGTTTGGAAGTAATTTTCCTCCTGTAGAAAAACGTCATAACAATGCTTAGTGGCTCAATATGTTACAACAGTGTTTTTAAAAGACTAAACACTTTATTGATATAGCGTACAACCAAGCACATGTGGTCAGAACACAAACGAGTCGCAGGTAATGAAGTATTAAGCGTTTCTCCCAAAGAAAAGCCTATCTAAGCAGAATGCTATCAGGCATCTGTAGAATCACTCATGCTCCGCTTCTTTGCCCTTGTTTGGTATCTCCTGGTCGGTGCGATGACGCACGAACAAAATGACGACGATTGGCCACACCTACTTAGCTTCAACTACCTAGCTTCATCTGAGCTCAACAGAAACCTATGGGTGACGTCACGATACTACACCCATATCTTTTACAGTCTATGCTACAATCACAAGAATAAACATTTCGAATTAAAGAAATATATGAAAACTGAGGGGAGTACAATAATTTACGAGATTTTATGTAGTTAAGAACTACAGTTACATGAAGAATTGTGCATGGCACATTCAAATTAAAAATCATTGAGAAATATGAAACATTTAATTGGTTGTATCTACAGAAACAACATAATGTATTTCAGGATTTGTGTTTAGTATGTATGTATGTATGTATGTATGTATGTATGTATGTATGTATGTATGTATGTATGTATGTATGTATGTATGTATGTATGTATGTATATATATATATATATATATATATATATATATGTATATATATATATATATATATATATATATATATATATATATATATATATATATATATATATATATATCATGACATGCTTGCTAAATATATGTAAAAGCATTCTGAGAGCGAGGTAGTCTGAGTCAATGTCATCAGTAATTGCTCACTGTGACTAGAGGAAGTTTCTGTACAGCTTCATAAGTAATTGAGATTTTTCTGCATGAACTCTACTGAACATGATTGTTTTAAAAACTGAGGTGAATTAATGCAAACATATGGGTTCAAGAAAAGCATGAGCAACCAATTAACAACTTCAGAGCCCACAACAGGTAAGGTTAATCGAATATTGTTTAAAAAAATCTGTGTCCTTGAAAAATGAATTACGTTTTGAATGAAAGAAAGCTGTTTTCATCATACTACATAAAGCATAGCGTGAGGTTTAATGTGTATCTGTCAAACCCATTCAGGTTGCTAATAGTGTGAATGCTGCCACTCAAATCTTGAAACAAAACTTGTTACTTTTTGACTGAAACAGGAATTAAACAAAGACATCTAGAAGCCAAAAACAGGACCTGATTCCACAAAATGCAACCATAAAACAGTCAGAATGATCCAGCATACCTGTTTTGTTTTGTTATAGTGGCAATGTTGACTGTCACAGTTTACAGAAGTTGAAAGCACATCTCTTTCCAACAGATATGAATAAGAGGAATTTACAGTGCTTTTTTGATTATTTTACACATTTTATAAGCTCTTCAGCTTTTAAGCTCACAGCTACATGTGCACATAAATGTATGTTATATACGCACATAAACCGTGTTTAGAGTGTTTAGCCCAGCACACAGCATTGCTATGGATGTTCAGCAAGTTCCACAGCAAAAATATAATTGGTAAAAGCTGTTTATTTGTGCTGTATCTTTAGGTTCGGTCGTGCTTAGTACAACACACACTGGCTAAATTAAAGCTTATGCTCAAGAACTAAAATGCCAGCTTCCATCAAGTGGTAAGGGCAAAATCAGGCATGCAATGACGCCTCGGGACATCACGTGTTTTATATGCAGGCCTACACGACATCTGTGCCCGCAGAACTCCACGTAATTGAAGCAGCTGCCATTCACAAAGTTTTACACGTATCCTGCCACTTACGTGTTGCTTTATTGGATACATGAGCTGACTTGATTATGCTTGCAGCTACCAATGAGACCGCACACAGAATTTTTCAAAAACAATATGCATTAAAAATAAAAATTAAATAAAGTTATTTATGCAGAGATGCATCATCTTCACAATGAATTCAAAAACTATGCTTAGATCTGAGATTTGTGGCAGATTTTAGGAAACTCTTGACTTCAGGCCTGCTTTAAAACAGCCAGTGTTTCCCCATGAGACACTTAATATACCCTAAAGTGAAGGAGTGAGAGAGACACAGGGAAACACAGAGGATTGATTGCGACTAGTCTTTAAGACATGAAAAGCTAGAGGAGGCTTTGTCCCTACTACATTAACCCTTTACTACCCTGAAGACACACACCAAGAAAATACACAATGTAGATTATCAGACACAGATCTCAGAGCCCAATATTATGTGACTGATTCACATTCACTAAAGCTGATCATTTTCCTGTTTCTGAAGATATCCATCTTTCTTATCAGAAGAGTCATCAGACCAGACCTGCAAACAGAACATTTAAAACCTGCCCAAGGCAGACTGAACTACTGCAGTAAGGAAACACTTAAAATAACCCAACAGCACTGGCCGCTGTACACTGCACAACCACTGCAGGACCAATTTTGACATATCAGTACAAAAATCACATTTTCTTAAGAAAATGCACTATATGGTGCTGGTTACTAATGCATTTTGGGTGCTTTCAAATCTCAGAAACGGGTCTTTAACTACTTAGCAATTTAGAAATCCAAAATACTTTAATTTAAAAGTATGAAAATACACTCAACGGCCACTTTATTAGGTACACCTTACTAGTACCGGGTTGGACCCCCTTTTTCCTTAAGAATCGCCTTAATCCTTCATGGCATAGATTCAACAAGGTACTGGAAATATTCCTCAGAGATTTTGGTTCTATATTGACATGATAGCATCACACAGTTGCTGCAGGTTAGTCGGCTGCACATCCATGATGTGAATCTCGTTCCACCACATCCCAAAGGTGCTCTATTGGATTGAGATCTGATGACTGTGCAGGCCATTTAAGTGACATCAGTGACATCATTGTCATGTTCACAATGATTTGAGCTTTATGACATGGTACGTTATCCTGTTGGAAGTGGCCATCAGAAGATGGGTACGCTGTGGTCATAAAGGGATGGACATGGTCAGTAACAATAGTCAGGTAGGCTGTGGCCTTGACACCATACTCAATTGTTACTAATGGGCCCAAAGTGTGCCAGGAAAATATCCCTCACACCATTACACCACCTGCCTGAACCGTTGATACAAGGCAGAATGGATCCATGATTTCTTGTTGTTGATACCAAATTCTGACCCGACCATCTGAATGTCGCAGCAGAAATCGAGACTCATCAGACCAGGCAACGTTTTTCCAATCTTCTATTGTCCAGGTTTGGTGAGCCTGTGTGAATTGTAGCCTTGGTTTCCTGTTCTTAGCTGACAGGAGTGGCACCCGGTGTGGTCTTCTGCTGATGAAGCTCATCTGCCTCAAGGTTGGACTTGTTGTGTGTTCAGAGATGCTCTTCTGCATAGCTCTGTTGTAATGAGTGGTTATTTGAGTTACTGTTGCCTTTCTATCAGCTGAAACCAGTCTGGCCATTCTCCTCTGACATCAACAAGGCATCTGCACCTACAGAACTGCCGCTCACTAAGTATTTTTTTCTTTTTGGACCATTCTCCGTAAACCCCAGAGATGGTTTTGCGTAAAAATCCCAGTAGATAAGCAGTTTCTGAAATACTCAGACCAGCCCGTCTGGCACAAACAACCATGCCACATTCAAAGTCACTTAAATCACCTTTCTTCCCCATTCTGATGCTCAGTTTAAACTGCAGCAGATCGTCCTGAGCATGTCTACATGCCTAAATGCACTGAGTTGCTGGCATATGATTGGCAGATTAGAAATTTGCTTTAATGAGCAGTTGGACAGGTGTACCTAATAAAGTGACCAGTGAGTGTAAATATGTTAACACCTGATTATAAGCATCTTAACCCTAACCAAGTGCAATATCATATTTCCACTTGCAAACTAGTTTTGTATGTTTCAATAACATATTGTGGCGCAGTGGATAGCACGATTGCCTCACAGCAAGAAGGTCGCTGGTTCGGGACTCGGCAACGTCAGTTGGCATTTCTGTGTAGAGTTTGCTTGTTCTCCTCGTGTTGGCATGGGTTTCCTCTGTGTGCTCCGGTTTCCCCCACAAGACATGCGCTATAGGTGAATTGGTAGTGTATGTGTGTGAATGAATGTGTGTGGATGTTTCCCAGTGATGGGTTGCAGCTGGAAGGGCATCTGCTGCATAAAACATATGCTACAAGTTGGTGTTTCATTCCGCTGTGGCGACCCCAGATTAATAAAGGGACTAAGCTAAAAAGAAAATGAATGAATGAATGGGTTGTCATTTAATGATGTACCATATATTAGCTGTCATATTGACATCAGTTCATAAATGCTTTTTCTTTACATTTTATTGTTATTGGTCCAATAAAAAAATCATAAAATATACTGAAGGAAAACATTGCAGATTACTTCTGCTGCTTACTGTCAATTACTTTTAATGTAATTTACTGAAAATACACAGTTGTGAAATGACCTCAAACTACTGAACATCAGTGTAAATTTATCCAGAACATTCATTGACATTTTGAATGTTCTCGCTGAAAGCCTTATGGCATTACTGAGTGAACTGAGGAGACCCTATGAGCCTCAGCTGATTGGCTGAGAAAGTGTCAGAAAAGGACACGCATACATGAAAATCTGACCTCACAGAAGGAAAGGAGAAAAGAAGAGAGAGTTCACAAGGCCTTGCTGCTGTTTTAAGCTGAATCAACTCACACCTGTCCAGCCTGAGGGGCTTGTTTCCCCTAAAGTTCTCACAGACCTACACAGATGTTATTAAGCAGGAAAATGTGTCTTGCTGATTCTATTGGTCCAGTCTGAACTTGCTGACATACTTTCATGCATAAACATACAGTTAACTGCGACCGATCGGATGGCTTCTCACATGCGTTCACTTTCTCAACTCAAATTCCCTCCAGATTTGACTTCGCCCATATGTCTTTTATGAGACGGGGTCAGGGCCTTCTCTATACCTGCAGTGTGTGTTTGCAGATCTCATTTTAAATCTCTACTGACCTTTTAGGCCTGTCAGAATGCAGAACAATAACCAATCTGTCTGACACACATACACACACCATTAAGTTCACAGAGGGTGCTTAATGGGCAGTGTGTAACAGACGTGTGTGTGTGTTTGTTGTTAATGAACAGTGTCGGAAATAATGCTCTAAAACAATGTAGAGCCTATATCCCTGTGGAAAAACCACCTCAGGGCTTCTCCTAGTTGTGCATGTCTCTCATTTCCATTTGATCCTCCATGCATAAACACTACAGCATGTATAATGGTTAATGTGGCAAAAATGTAAACTATGATGATCCTGCACTGATGGGGGTTAACTTTCTCTCTAATACAGGTCTGAACATGTCTGCTCTGGTGCAAAACTCCTGACACATGGTTTTGTCATGGGTTTATGGTCATTCAAGCTGAAATGAACGACTTTGGCCGCATACCTGAGCATGAGTCTTTCCCGCCGGTAGCTGATGACATCATTCAGGAGTCTACAAGCATTCGAAGGAGAAAAAAAAGAAACGCGGGAAAGTTTTCCAGCAGCCGTGTGCGGGGTCTGTTATTACCATTTTTGGGCAGACTCGCTCCCTGACAAGCCCAGCCCAAACCGCAGCGGATTCCAGCACTCGTTTTCTTTTTCCTCCCGTTTCCAAAGGGGAGGAAAAGAGTGTGGGAGCGACAAATGTTGCACTCATATTTCAAATAGTTTTTAAACTTCTGTGCAAAAAAATAAAAATAAATCACATCCGAGATATTTGTAAAATCACCCCCCTCCCCCAACTAATTGTCTACCGGAATGCATTTAACTGAGCTGGCATATCCGAGAACCGGTTCTTGACCAGGACCGTTACACATACCGGAAACGAATGACTCTCTTCTAATTACTCTCGGTTCTGTCAACCGCGACTTATTCTACCGATAAACACTGAATGACGTACCTAAACACTGACTGTTTTGGGTAAGTACTGTACATTGTAACACCGCTACCGAGTCTAGGAATCAATCCAATTCCAAAACGAACCAGACCATAAGTGATTCCAAACCACATAGCTTAGCAAATTCTGACTCTCAAACAAACGACTCATTTGAACAAATCATGTTACTGAATCGAAATGAATTGTGACTCGTTACAAAACTATTTTGACTCGTTACTGAACTGCAAAGTATTACTTTAAAATACTAAATAATAAAAGTAACTTACTAAGCTAACTTACACAATACTTGATCAACTTTTACTCGCTGTTCATGTAACAACAGCGTGTAGTTAAAATACACAAGTTCTGTTCTGTATTAAAAAAAAAAAAAAAACATACCTATATTGCAAAACCAAAACCTTTATTATAAGCCCTTGCTGCATCTATTCTGTTGTAATCCGAATTACCTCATTATTTGGCAACCGAAAGCTGAGGACAGTGAGTGCAATAAAATTGCAGTTCTTGTTTCAAAAGACACTTCCTCGTAAAACTGTGATAGTTAAGGGGAATCGGAACCAGAATGATGCTCATCTATGGGTCACACCGTAAGAGCGTAAATAAAGCGAGCTCGTGCTCTCGGCGCGCGCCCGCAGCGTCACATATGAGCCGCATCCACGGAGCGGAGGCTGCTGTCGCTGACATCTGTTGCGCGCGGTGAGTAGAAGCGGTGGGCGCTCGGTGTCCGGTGATCAGGGTCCGGATCGGTTGACTTAGGGGCGGGCCGTAATAACGCTCAAATGAATGGAGAGGCAGAAGAGAGAATAGGAACATGCGCAATCCCGCAACAGATGTTCCTCAAGTTTCTTCTAATGAAAGCTGATAGTTTGAGAAAATGTATAGATGCCGTACGATCTATTAGATAAACAAATACGAAACACAAAACAATAAAGTGATTAATCCATGCGTCGCAATGCAAAGTCTATTTCACCAGCAGCCACACAACTCACGAAACCGCACACCACGGGGCCCTTAAATCGTTTCGACAATGCATTTTTACTGCTGGTTTGCAGGAGGACTCTGCACCTTTAGCCGGTGGTGTGGAGAGATTATAGCGCATACCTTTCGCTGCTGTTTTTCCCAGGCGGGGTCAAGCAGCATATCCCGATCCCAGTCATCTTCCTGCTGCATGTAGTCGTTCTCTCCTCCATCATATTGATGGTGATGGTGATGTTGTTGATGGTGGTGGTGATCCATTCTGAACTGCTGTCCCTGTCTCTCTCCGGTCCTCCGGTCTCTCTCTCTCTCTCTCTCCCACAGAGCGCTGCAGTAAACACTCCCGTGCGCACTTAAAACGATGAGCACGAAACTAACGTCACTGACTCGTTTCCCTGCCCCGTTCACTCTCACCAAAGTCTGAATCTCCTCGTCTTTCTAGCTCTGTCCGTTTTTTCACCGCCGCTATCCAGAGTGGCGAGTAGGCAGACCCTCCAGCACGAGCATCGGCAGCAAAAACTTCACAGTAACGGAAAAAAAATAAAAAGGACGCCGCAGCGCGTCTGATTGGCTAGTGCGTACAGCTTTAAAGCCCGCCTACTAGACACATCTATTGTGTGATTGGCTAACATCGCTGTCTGTTACAGATTTCATGTAGGGGTTTCTGCATGTACGCAATTAAAAGGAAAGCTATATTTGTTGTATAAAATTTAATTACATTATGCTAGTGTGTTTGCGTTATTTTTTTTTTTCAAAATAAAAAAAATATATATTTTTTTAATCTTGCTATTAAACTTCTTTAATGATTTTACTGCCCTCAAAGAGACCACACCCTTGCTTAATTCATCTCACCGTGTCTCAGGTAACAGCACAATGTTCCGGTTTTTGGTTGGAGGGTGTCGGTGGGGGGATACAAAACTACATCGAAGATCCAGGAAAACTCACATTTGTAGCCTACCACCAAATTGTTAGTGGTAGGAAGTTTGGTTTCTGGCCAGACTGGTCATTAACTTGTCACCTTTGATTGACAACAGGCCTCATCCAGTTTATGACAGTCAAGCTTGTTTTTGGAACATGGTTGTTAAATGGATAGTCCGACCCCTCCAAAATAATTTGTTATTAATCCACTCATCCTCAGGCCAAGATATGTGACTTTCTTTCCTTCAGTGGGAAAACACACATATGAACAAATTTAACTCACATGTTGTGCTCTACTAAAGAAAAAAGTCACCTACATCTTGGATTGCCTGAGGCAGAGAAAATCAGCAGAACATTGATATTTTGGGGTGGACTATCCCTTTGTCAGGCATAATAACAGCTTACACCAGCTAAAAAGCATGTTCCAAAAGCCTGCTACTATCTTGGGCTGGAATTTGCCAACAGGGTAATGAGCCTATGAAACTTTCACACCATTATAAATTATGAGAATAGATGAAAGTGGAAGCTCCTGCTGTGCCAGATCAAGGCCATATGTGGTCAGGCCTTTATAAAGAAGTCTGCCGAGACAGGCAGAGGATATCCCTCATATTCATCACATCTTACTGCAGCAAGAAGGCTGTGAAGTTGAAGATGATGAGATTTCCTCCTTTAATTCCTTGTGGTTATTTCTGGAACAGGGTTGAAATGATTAGTTCTGTTTATTCATGGCATGTCTGACACGCAATTGTGTGCTGACGCAAACATATGTTTGCCTTGTGAGTATCTGATGCTCTGCATTGGCTGAACAAGGGTCAACGGTTCATGTGATGCATTGCCGTGGATATCTAACTGTTTCTTTTTGCACATCTACAAGGTCACTACTTAGCATAATTATTCATGTTCTAAAATAAATATGAATTTGATGAATGCCTAAGGAACACTCAATAGAAAAATATTTACTTAATCTGGATTGGAATTACCAGCTTGAATTTTTTATTTTAGGTATAATACATTCATTTTCTTTTCAGCTTAGTCCCTTTATTAATCTAGGGTTGCCACAGTGGAATGAACCACCAACTTATCCATTCATTTATTTTATTTTTGGCTTAGTCCCTTTATTAATGCGGGGTCGCCACAGCGGAATGAACCGTCAACTTATCCAGCACATGTTTTATGCAGCGGATGCCCTTCCAGCTGTAACCCATCACTGAGAAATATCCACACATATTCATACACTACGGACAATTTAGCTTACCCAATTCACCTATACCACATCTTTGGACTGTGGGGGAAACTGGAACACCCGGAGGAATCCCACACAAAATATGGATATAAAAGACCACTTGAAAATCTCAGTTTCTCTGGATTTATTAAATATGAGTTTGAGTAAAATGTACTTTTTTTAAAGAAATGTGATTATTTAATAAAATAATTGATTCAATAAAACTGAAAATAGATAAAAACAGATGAATAGGAGGGCGAATGACCATTTTGGGAGGGCTCGGTGGCATCTAAATATAGTATAATATAACACTATTATACATATTGAATGACCTCTGTATTACAAAAAAGTAGCTACTCTTCACATTTTACATTTGTCAGAGCTGTCAAACTGAACACGGTTACTTAACATCCCAAATGCATGGCATCAGTTCAAAAGTCCACCTCCTTTCTCCAACCTCCAGACCAACATTCCGAAGAAGGCTGTAGTTTAGGGAATAAATGCCTCTGCCATGTAGGGTAAACCCCCTCCTGCTGGACAGAAGTTCCCCTCTGAACAATGACAGAGGCTGCCCTTCTCTGGCACAAAACACAATCAACATGCCAATAGACTTTTACTGTTTCTAAACTAATTTATATCATATCATATCATATCATATCTCATCTATCTATCTATCTATCTATCTATCTATCTATCTATCTATCTATCTATCTATCTATCTATCTATCTATCTATCTATCTATCTATCTATCTATCTATCTATCTATCTATCTATCTATCTATCTATCTATCTATAGGAATAAAATACAATGGAAACCACCACCACAGAAGTTAAAAGAAGGGGTTTTAACTAAAAATACATTAAAACATAACAAACCATCTAATATTATCCTATTATAACTTGTACATTTTAATGGTTTCTAGTGTGTCTAGGAACATACAGATTAAGATTTATACGTTTTAACATGCCACCAATACAAAGTATAGTTATATATATATATATATATATATATATATATATATATATATATATATATATATATATATATATATATATATATATATATATATATATATATATATATATAAAGATAGAGAGAAAGACCAAAAGTACTATTATAGTTTCTTTTTATAAAAAAAATAATTACAGCCATTAAAACCCTTACAAATTGTATCTATATTCCTTTTTTTCCACCAGAGCTATCTATCTACCAGTCTGCCTGTCCATCAGTCATTCTTTTACTCAATTTGAAGACCTAGAACAAGCAAGTTTGATGTGATTTAGCAGGATTCTTCAGCAGTGTTATCCCTGCAAGTATGAGTATAGGTTAGAAGCGCACAGTCGCTCTGCACTCTCTGTAGTCTGTATCGCTCTTCCATATATGGACAAACTTCCAAGCGGCGAATGTTTGGGAAAGTGACGTCACGGGATAAGAGCACAGACAGTGAGATCTTATTCTCAACGCTGCTTAATCAACACAGTAAAATACTTTTCGCCCGTGTTAATAACACTCGTTCGGCTTGTGACAAATTTATTTATGAGTCCCCCACCGTTGGAGCTCATTTTCGCTCAGACGTGACGTTTTGTTGTTTGCCGTACAATGAAAATTGACTTTCGAATAAGGAAAAGTTATTCTGTAGGTCTGAATTAGATGTTAAACTTCGCCAGACGGTTTTAAAAAGCACCGGTGTAGCAGCTGATTCACCAAACTGGAGAACTTTTGACCTGGCATTATGTAAACAGGAAACACTTTCTCCTGAAGCAATTTAAAGGAGCAGGTCATTGAGGGAAAACGGGCTAATTTGGTTTCTTTCAAGTTGCGTTTTGCTGTACCTCATGTTTTTATGTTATTTACTGTCTGCATTTGGGCTTTTGTCCACCAAAGCTGTAATTTTAAATGTTTTTCGATAACGTTGCAGTTGCAATAAGCAAAAATAAAGAGAAAGTTCACCTAAAACGGTACAGTGTCATAATTTAGGCTACTTACCCTTCACTTTTCAAAATTAATGGTTTTTATTAGAAAAGAAAAGAAAGAAATAAAAACGGTTCAAATCAAGCATGTTTTTTACTACCCGAACTATAGCAGAGTTGGTAATGATGAGGGTAACGCATTACAAGTAACGTAAGTAAGGAGTAATTACTTTAATAAAATGTCTAATATTTGAGTTACTTCTTTTATTTATTTTTAGATTAATTAATTGCTTTTTAAAATAGTTTGCTGAAATAAAATGTGTGTAATCACATTGAATCATGCTCAATGAGAGAATGAGCTCCTTGCGGGAACAGACAGAAACCAAGATGGCAAAGCCTACATTTCTGTGATGGAAGATTTCTCATTATTCTGAACACATGGAAGAAAAGGGGATAGTTTCAATGGACAGGTATTTTACTAAACTAATAAAGACAAAAATACAAAAGTAGCAGGCACATTGCTTTCAATTTTCATTAACTGTATGTACGGCATGTATAGTTCTCAGAAGATAACATTATTCAAAATTTTGATAACATTATTCAAAATGCAAAGCCTCAGCAAAGGTTGGAAAGAGTAACTCAAAAGTAACGCATTACTTTACAAAAAAAAGTAACGCAACTAGTTATTTTTTTGGAAAGTAACTCAATATTGTAAAGCAATAAAATTAATAGAAGTATACAAATAGTAAGCAATCTCAAACTAAAAAAAACACACATGGTTACAATAATTCTAACTCACTTTCATTCAGCTTAATCCCTTAATTGTTTGCTGTACTTTATAATCAAATAATGGTTAATTTTAATAAATGTAGCATAGGTTAAAACTTCTACACAAAAACAAACATGGTTTTATTACAGTAAAAGTGTAGTGACCATGTTTTATTAGGTTTTGTTTTATTTAGAAGTTTGGCCAGAGGAGAAATGACTGTGCCCAACTGAGCCTGGTTTCTCTCAAGGTTTTTTTTTTCCTTCACATTCGTCAATTGGTGAAGTTTTGTTCCTCACCACTGGCTTGCTTGGTTTGGGCCTTGTAGAGCTGCGCATTGATTTGCTTTTCAGTGTATGGTCTTTCAGCAGTGAAAATTAAACCACACTGAACTGAACTTCATCTCTGAAAACTGGACTGACAGTTTCAATTTACTAGAACTCCTATGTTAAGCTGCTTTGACACAATCTACATTGCAAAAGCACAAGTTATTACATTAGCCAACAATTCAAGTCTGCTTCTAATTCATGCCACAGTTTTACAACAAACTTCATGGTTAAAAATCTGGTTAATTTGTGGTTTAACTTAAATTTTTTTTGTAAATCTGTAGCTAAACCATACTTCATTTTAATAAGGGAGCATTTAAAAACAACCCTGCAACTTTAAAATAACTTAAGAAGTCTCATTAAATGCCATATTCAACATATATATAGTCATGCATTAGATCTAGTGAATCTGCCTTCCTATAAAGATTAGTCAGAGCAATGTTTACACCAGGACCTTTTTGCATTTGTGCCAAGCTCAACATTCACATATTTATCTGCTCAGAAATTATTCAAATGATTCATATGTAATCTAAACATCTACATAACCGCTGACATTATCAGCACCAGCTACGAGAAAACAGCAGTGCAGTCAAAGATAAACAGGAACCACAAGTTATTTAGTCATTTTTACTAAAACCAGTCACACTCCTCACAACCAGAGAAAGGAAAGACAGCTGGGGAATTACCAAAACAAACCTTGTTTAATCCACTACACTCTTAGACCACTTAAAATCAAAGGGTTCGAGACTACATTTTAATGGATGAGCCTCATCATCAGCATTCCTGGTGGTCCATCTCTCTCTCTCTCTATAGCATAGGTCTCAAGCTCAATTCCTGGAGGGCCGCAGCTCTGCACAGTTTTTCTCAACCCTGATCAAACACAGCTGATTGAACTAGTGAAGGTGTTCATGACTCTTTTGAACACCTCAATTATTTTGATCAGCTGTGTTTGATTAGGGTTGGAGAAAAACTGTGCAGAGCTGCGGCCCTCCAGGAATTGAGTTTGAGACCTATGCTCTAAAGAGAGAGGGTGAAGAGAATCTATTTTGATTTAGTTTTTTCTAAGAATATTAGATAATTAAAAAATGTGTGGATTCATAAAGATACAGTATCTTGTGCTCTTGTAAAAAATAGAGGACTAATATTTACAAAATGGCTTGAGTTAAATGTACCTTTATAATTGTGGTATACTCAAAGGTCCTGTAAAGTGCTTTAAAATATGCATTTTTATTCAATGTTTGACGTAATCGTAACCGAAACACAAAGAGAAGGTGGAACATAGTGTAGCCCTTCCCCCTTTTTTAAAACAGCCAATACCGTTGTTTTTTATCACAGCTCAGCCAGTGAGAGTCATTGAGCTTAAGTCCATGAAATGAAGTGCCATGGGATTTATAATGACCACAGAGAGTCAGGACCTCGGTTTAACGCCTCAGCGGAAAGACAGTGCACACTGACAGTATAGTGTTCCCTTTACTCTACTGGGGCATTAAGACTCACACAGACTGCAGATTGAGTGTCCCCTGCTGGCCTCACTAACATCACTTCCGACAGCAACCTAGTTTTCCCATGTGGTCACCCATCCAGGTACTGACCAAGCTCAGCCATGCTTAGCTTCACTGGTTTTGGGCTGCAGGGTGATATGGCTGTGGTTGTGTTTTTACACGTTTATAGCCGTTTTAAATCTTTTAAAAACAAATTGTGTCAATGTTTTGGAGCACACGAGCTTATAGATATCTTAAAAACTAACAATACTGATTAAAAAAATCTAAAAACATCTCTTTTTTTCCATTTTATGGGACCTTTAATATGGTATGAAATTAAGGGGAAAAAAAATCATTTATGGGTGTAAGAATTCTCACGTGTATTATATATATATATTTCTCTTTTTTTAATTGGGGAGGCAAAATTAGGCACCAGGCCTACAGAGCTGAATTTTAAGTCAAGAAACTGAATGAGGTTAAGCTGTTTAAGGCTTTTTCTAGAACGCGAATACCCTCAGATGAACAGTGATGAATTGAGTTTTGATGAAAAGAAATTAGGGCATTAACAAATGGTTTTATATTGTATAAGTAAATTGTAAATACGATGTAATTATTAATTTTATATGAATGTTTTTCATGGTAAAATAGCTTTTTAAAAGTCAAAAGTCTCTCTCGCTTTCTCACTCAGCCACACACACAATTTCTAACATACAAGAACAGATTACAGACACTTATTTTGTTTTCCAGTGCAAATATCTCAATGTTTCTAAATCAAGATACAGTTGCTTGACCATTTTTGAACAACTTTCCCATTTCTCAGCCCACAGCTTATTTTCCAATGTTAAAATTGCTGATACAAGTACTGATAGGTTGGTGGTTCTGCATGTTATACTTTGTTGAATTCATAATTTAAACTGCAATAATTTATCAGTTACAATTCATTTTACACTTTTGAAAGAATTTCAAATAAGTTGTTTTAAGAGTAAATCACAGCCATAAACAAATAACATTACTAAAATAAACATTCTTGATCGAAGTGTAAAGATTAATTTAGGATAATCTTCCCTTTAACTTCAAGACCTTTTTTCCTGCCGTGCTGGCCTTTAAAGGGATAGTTTACCCAAAAATGAAAAATAATTTTATCCTTTACTCACCTTCCACAAATGTGTTTGAGTTTCTTTCCTTTGTTAAACAGGAGGATATACTGAAGATTACTGGACCATTACTGGTCATTGAAGTCTGGCTTTGAAGAAATGGCTGCTTTTTCCAGCATTCTTCAGAATATCGTGTTTTGTGTTCCAAAGAGGAAATAAATTCATGAAAGTTTGAGTGTGAATAAATCATGAGGAAATACTGATTCATTGGTAAACCCTCCCTTTAAAGTAATATGCATTCATTTTCCTTCGGCTTAGTCTGTCATTTATCAGAGGCCGGCACAGCGGAATGAACCGCCAACTATTCCAGCATATTTCACGCAGCACATGCCCTTCCAGCTGCAACCCAGTACTGGGAAACACAGATATACTCTCGCGTTCACACACACACACATCGGCCAATTTAGTCCATCCAATTCAGCTGCACAGCATGTCTTTGGGCTGTCATGAGGTCCGGAAACTGGAGCACCCGGAGGAAACCCACACCAACACAGGGAGAACATGCAAACATCACACACAAGTGCCAACTGGCCCAGTCGGGACTCGAACCAGCGACCTTCTTGATGTGAGGCGGCAGTGCTAACCACTGAGCCACCATGCCACTAAGATAATACTATAATAGTATAATCAGATTAGCAATAGTAAGTTTTAGCAGGAAAATCAGTGAGCATTGTTATCAAATTCAGTGTTATTCCATGTAAGAAACATGATATTTTTTCACTCACAGCAAAATATTTGATGAGTTCCTTACCCTCTTTAGATTGACAGGACATAGTTGACCATGCTCATTTAATCAATTAGCCAATGAATGGTCAATGCCATGTGGAAAATGGCTTTTATTGGCTGAAACCAATTACGGGCGGGTATATGGGTGCGTCTCTAATAACAAGTCTTGTTTTCTGAGAGATGCATCAAAAAGTGATATTTTTATTGTCCATGTTATCATGCCCATTTTTCATTTCGTTTTGACCAATTTGTCAGAGAAGACTTGGTTTACTAACATTCTTAAAATTAAGATATATTTATTGAAAATAATGCCTTTAGTGTTCTTTACTGAAATAAAATTCTGATGACAGTAAATAATATTTTTCGAGATACTAGTATTCAGCTTAAAGTACAATTTAAAGGCTTAACTTAATTAGGCAAGTAAGGGCAATCATGCTAATCACTGTATAGCGATGATTTGTTCTTTAGATAATAAATGAATGTTTCTTAAGGAGGCTAATACTTTTGGCCTTAAAATGGTTTTATAAACATTAAAAACCGCTTTGATTCTAGCCGAAATAACACAAATAAAACTTTCTCCAGAAGAAAAAAATGATCAGAAATACTGTGAAAATCATTTGAAAAATATTTAAATAATATAAATTTTAACTTTAACTGTATATGTGCCAGAAAACTAATCCTAATTTATGTTTTTCACATCCAATTGTATTAAAATGAGAATTAGCATTTGAATGATTTTTCCTCATCGAATACATCTTGATTTATGAACGTACAGACATTGGTAACATTGGAGGGTGATTGTTTTCATATGGCTGAATTCTGAAGCAGTTTTTGGAAAGCTCTCCGGCTGCAATCAAGCCGGCACTTTCACCCCCAGTGTGAAACTCAACAGTTTCTAGAGCTGTTTTTCACAATGTTCCTGATAAGATGCTGCTGCTGCCCGAGAGAAGGCAAACCCTGCTAAATATTATCTTGGTTTTCTGAATAGGCTTGATTTTGAACTTTAAGAATAACCAACCTCCTCATGACCCACAAGGACTTTAAAGAGGAGTAATTGTAAATATTGTTCATTTTCTGTTGATAAGAGAATGTGTTACAACTGATTCAGACAGATGAACAACACTACAGGTTTTTTTTCCTTCATTGTCAAGTCAGCCCTCCCACACAGAAAAAAAGAGATTTTTTTAACTTTAGCTCTTTAGAAAAATATATGAATTAAATTACAATAATATAAATGTGTGTTATATTATACATAAATTATTCTGAATATTAATGATACTAATAATAGGATAAAGACAAGGAAAAGTAGAAAAAATAATACAAATTTTATTGAAAAATAAGAATTGTTATTAATATGAATAAGAATTATTAACAATTAATTAATATCAATGATCACAATTGTTTTTATGTCAAGTTGCGGTTAGCCTCAAAATGGGAGGGATTTAGATCCCATTTTAACATCAGGGAACAAAAAAAGAGAGACTTATGGTGGACACTATACCTACACACAGTTCTGATCAAAAAGCTTACAATAGATGATTTTCACCATAGGTGCCCTTTTAATAATTTTTTTAAACAATCCAAACAACAAGAATTTGGGGCAGAAGTACTAAATCTAACAAAAACAGAACAGAAACTAGAGTATAACAAGGTTCATATACAGTTAAAGGAAAAAATATTAGCCAATCTGTGAAATTTGTATTTTCCAAGCCATGTTTAGCGAAACACACTACAATTTCCACAATATTGCCTAAAATATTTTTTCTTTAATATTTAAGGTTTTAATTTACTTTAGTCTGGCTGGAAAAAAAGCAGTTTTGAACAAAAAACATTTAAAATCAATATTATTAGCCCCCTTAAGAGCCCCCCTTTTTTTTACGATGGCTACAGACCAAATCACTGTTCAATGACTTTCCCAACTCACTCACCTTGCCTAATTAACCTATTAAGTCTTTAAGTTGCACTTAAACTCAATACTAGTATCTTGCAAAATAAATAAATAAATATTATGTACCGTCATCATGACAAAGACAAAATAATCTAGCTATTAAAAAACTATTATGTTTAAAAACGTGTGGAAAAAATCTTGTCTCTAATAAACAGCACTCTAGAAATGTTTTTAAAAGAATTTATACTTTATAGCAGGGTTAATCATTTTGACTTCAACTCTATATGTTTGGCTCAACCTTTTATAGATGTAAATATGATTTCCAGCTCTGGTCATGAGAAATCTCAAGCAAAAGCCTTACATAAACGAACCCTTGATTCCAGAGGTGAGCAGAACCTGCTGTTATGGATTTGCAGAACCAGAACAACTCTAGAGATGATTTACTGTAAAACAAGGGTCATGAGAGAATATGGAGACTTTTACAGGAGTCAGTGGATGTGTTCGAGCAGCTCAACTCATGGATGACATCAGCAAATAACTGTCAATCAGCCGCTCCGGCACAGCTCTCACCGCTGGGTGGAGTTTCCTTATCATGTTCAACAACACAGAGACCATGCCATTTATGGCTGCTGGAACAGCTCATCGCTCGCTCTCACATCCGCCTCTGTGTCTGCGAGTGTGTGTGTGGAAAAGCTTTAGTTCATTTCCTAAAGGCTGACCTGTTTTACATCCACAGGCTTTTATTAAACAAACGCTACAGTGATTCTGTGAATTCTCGAAATGTCGTGATTCAAACCTGTTCAGTTCAGCCACAGGACTGTACAGAAAACGGTTTTGTGACTGACTCAGTAACCGGATTTTGATTCAAAGAAATCCAACGAAGCGTGATCTTTGCCAAACAATCAGGGGATATCTGGAAGAGATATGAGAAAAGACTGTTCAAGAGGACTGAAAGAACAGCAGACAACACACAACCATCAGACTTCACTTGAATGGGGTGTTCATAAGACTGTCATAAAACCTTTATTATCATGACCTGACACTTGAAACTAATGAACACTTATGACCCCTGTCATTAAGCGTCATTCGCTCAGTTATCTCATTTTAAATGCAAACGTGACATTAAGACGTCTTTGCCATGACAACTTGATATTAACAAGACAGCATAAGTTGTCATAAATCTGTCATTAACATGTTTGTCATGTGGACATTATAAATTTTATAACAGCATTATTAATATTTGGGTGACACGGTGGCTCAGCGGGTAGCACTGTCACCTCATAGCAAGAGGGTCGCTGGCTCGAGCCCCGGCTGGGTCAGTTGGCACTTCTGTTTGGGGTTTGCATGTTCTCCCTGTGTTCGCGTGGGTTTTCTCCGGGTGCTATAGGTGAATTATAAGCTAAATTGGCCGTAGTGTACGAGTATGAATTAGTGTGTATGGGTGTTTCCCAGTACTGGGTTGCAGCTGGAAGGGCATCCGCTGTGTGAAACTTATCTGGATAAGTTGGTGGTTCATTCCACTGTGGCGACGCATGATTAATAAAGGGACTAAGCTGAAAAGAAAATGAATGAATGAATCATTAATATTTTTCTGGACCTCTACAGTGGTAAAAAATAGATTTGTTATTAAATATTAATGACACTGCTATGAACTTTTTTGACAGAGTATTTACACTTTAATTGAGTAATTACAAATTAATTTTGTTCCATTGAAAAAGTAATTCTAAAAAATATTCATGACGCTTATAATGACCTCATGACAATCATGTTTATGTCAGGTTATGATGTAAAACGACATAACTGAGCAATGACACACAATGACAGTTGTCATAAGCATGCATAAACTCTCATTCATATACATAAAATGTGTCACGTCATAGTTATGATGGTGTCATGACAATCTTACGAACAATGCTCTAAATAAAGTGTTACACACACAGCATAAACCATGAAGCAGATGAGCTACAGCAGCGGAAGAAGAAAACAGGAAACTACACGTCACAGAGACTCACCACAATTACAATATAATATTGTCTGAACATTTCCTGGCGGCTGTTTCATAAAAGTCGTTTAGAAAAGCAGGGATTAAAGCCAAAACCTGACTTCAATGAGTCGAACTAAACGTCCACGCTTAAACTGGTTCAATAACAGAAAGTTGAAAATTATTCCACTCAGGGTTTGTAGCTTTTATTTTCTCTATTAAGTTTTTGAAATTCATAGATATATATTGCTAAGTACACCTCTCACAGATTTTTTTAAATGAATATTTCCACAGGATGCTTTACAAGAATATGTTGTGCATATGCATTTAATTATTCAGTACCAAAACAAAATTTAAAACTAATCTAAAAACAAAATAATAATACAAAAAAATCCCAAGAAATATAAAATAAACAGTAAAAACATCTACAGAAACATTAAAAAATATATAAAATTTAGTTTGTATTTGTTTACTTTGCAATAACTTTTTCAAATTTAAATGTATATATCGTTCTATTCTTAAAGAAGTTTGGTGTATTATTTAGTATTAAGTCACTATAAAGTTTAAATCATTATTAAGAGGTTAAGTGAATTAAAATGGCATCAAATTACGGCAGGCGAATGTTAACATTACTTTGACTAAGCATAAACTTAAGACTTATCCTGAGAGTTAACCTGCCCCAAGCCAGGCTAGTTTCTTAGCATAATTTGCCAAAGTAACTGAGTTTGAACCATTATAAATTTGATTTATGAAACAGAAATCCACCATTAATAAACCTGACTTACCAAAATTAGCCTGGCTTTTTCTCCAAACTTGGTTCATGGAACAGGCCCCTGGTCTGATAAGTCTGAATTTCTGCTGCAACATGCAGATGGTAGGATCAGAATTGAACGCAAGCTATATAAAAGCATGGATCAGTTCTGATTTGTATCAACAATGTAAGCTGCTGGTGGTGTAATGGTGTGAGGGAGGGGGATGTTCTTGGCACACTTTGGGCCTTTTAGTACAAACTAAGCATTATTCAAATGCTACAGCCAACCTGAGTATTGTTCCTGACCATGTCCAACCCATTACAGTCTACTCATCGTGTGATGGCTACTTTCAGAGATATTAATGCACATACAGCGCATCTGGAAAGTAATCATAGCGCTTCACTTTTTCCACATTTTTTAATGCTACAGCCTATTTCCAAAATTGATTAAATTATTAATTTCCTCAAAATTCTACACACAATACATCATAATGACAATGTGAACTAAATATTTTTTGAAATTGTTGCAAATTTATTAAAAATGAAAAACCTGTAAAATCACATGTACATAAGTATTCACATCCTTTGCTCAACACTTTGTTGATGCACCTTTGGCAGCAAATACAGCCTCAAGTCTTTTTGAATATGATGCCACAAGCTTTTTCAGGTAGGCTGCTATGTGCCCTTTACTAAGGAGTGGCTTCATTGCTGCACAGATGGTTGTCCTTCTGTAAGGTTATCCTCTCTCCATAGAAGAAAGCTGCAGCTCAGACAAAAAGGTCAACGGGTTATTGATCACCTCCCTGACTAAGGCCCTTCTCCCCTGATCACTCAGCTTAGATGGCCGGCCGGCTCTAAGAAGAGTCCTGGTGGTTCCAAACATCTTCTACTTACGGATGATGGAGGCCACTGTGCTCATTGGAACTTTCAGAGCAGCAGCATATTTTTCTGTAACCTTCCCCAGCCTTGTGTCTCGGGACAATTCTGTCTTGGTGCTCTACAGACAATTCCTTTGTCTTCATGCTTGGTTTGTGCTTTGACATGCACTGTCAACCATGGGACCTTATATAGAATGATGTATGCCTTTGCAACTCATGTCCAATCAACTGAATTTACCACAGGTGAACTCTAATTAAGCTGCTGAAACATCTCAAGAATGATCAGTGGAAACAGAATGTACCTGAGCTCAATTTAGAGCTTCACGGCAAAGGCTGTAAATACTGATGTACATGTGAATTTTCTGGTTTTTCACTTTTAATAAATTTGCAACAATTTAATAAAATCTTTTTTCACATTGTCATTATGGGGTATTGTGTGTAGAATGTTGGGGAAATAAATGAATTTAATCCATTTTGGAATAAGGCTGTAACATAAAAAAGTGGATAAAGTGAAACGCTATGAATACTTTCCCGATGCCCTGTAAATGATGAGATAAATGTCCAAATCGTCGCAAACTGGTTCTTGAAATAAACAAGAAGTTCACATGACTAAACAGTTTTTTATACCATTGCAAGAAAAAAAAAAAAAAAGTCACCTGAAATGGTACTATCATTGTCAGCAGAAGAGGTCTATGCGTTTCTCTCACTGGTAGCCGAGTAGCAGAAGGGATGACCTGAAATGAAAAAGTTTTCAGTAGTAGAGGTGATGCAACTACTGAAACAATCCCAACCAATTTTAACTGAGCCATAGCAGACTATACCGTTCTGTGGAAAAGCAGCTTAATAAAGCACATTTGGGATGTGCTAGAATGGGAGATTTGCAGCCGAGAAATCTGCAGTGACAGCCAACGCAATCAGATCAATGTGGAATAAAGTATTAAGGCAGTTGTAAAGACTTTAAGGCAGTTGCCACAGCCATATCACCCTGCAGCCCAAGACTGCTACAGTTACTCACTGAAGCTAAGCAGGGCTTGAGCCTGGTCAGTACCTGGATGGGAGACCACATGGGAAAACTAGGTTGCTGATGGAAGTGGTGTAAAAGAGGCCAGCAGGGGACACTCAACCTACAGTCTGAGTGAGTGCTAATGCCCCAGTAAAGGGAAGGGGACACTATACTGTCAGTGGGCGCCATCTTTTGGATGAGACGTTAAACCGAGATCCTGACTCTCTGTGGTCATTAAAAAATCCCATGGCACTACTCATAAAAATTCCCTTGTAAAAAGGCCAAATGCCCTCTCAGTCCTTACCCATCATGGCCTCCCAATCATCCCCATCCACCGAATTGGCTGCATCACAGTCTCTCCACTCCACCAATAGCTGGTGTGTGGTGATCGCACTGGCGCCGTTGTCCTGTGGCTGCCGTCACATCATCCAAGTGGATGCTGCACACTGGTGGTGGTGTGGAGAGACCCCGTCATGATTGTGAAGCACTTTAGTTGTATGGCCGTACACAATAAATGCACTATATAAATACACATTACATTACAAAAAGACGTTCAACTAAAGTGCTCTTAATAAAGGGGCCTGCGACTGCATGCTCTAATACATCTTGCATTTGGCCCTGCAATACACTCCATTAGACAGATGGAGAGCAGATACTGATGTATCACCATGGTGACGATCCTCACATTGCAAAATCCTAGAGAACGCTTGTTTAGAAATTACAGCAACTTCCTGTTCATTGAAGATCACAATGGCATCCGATGAGGAAGAAGAATCATGACATAAGGCTTTCTGTGGAAACACTGGAACAGAACTTTAATGCACAACTCAAACAGCTGCTGCTCAATGAGGCTACCATGGAAACACTGTTTTCATCCCGCCCCTCCCTTTTCCATCCCAGTTCCACTGACATAAACGCACAAGCAGCATTCTTGCAGAAATGCTCTCAAATCCCTTTTCTTCTCCAAAAACAAAAACAATCCAGAACCACCCCAACATAAAAGTTACAGGATCAATGGAACTAAAATACCATGAAAACAAAAGCACTGCAGTTATTTTTTTTCCTCAAATAACATAATATCACTAATATCTTCTTTTTTTTTAGTGTCATCACTGCGGTGTGACCCCAGAACGCATGACATCATATAAAGAGAAAAAGAGAACTTGGTTCAGAAATGATAAACCAAAAAGAGTCTGAAGATGAACAACTCAAAACAAGTTTGACTCTGAGCCAGTGAGTTGTGCTGTGACATCACCACGTCTTCGCCCTCTTCTCCGATGGAGAATCCTCCTCGTCTCCCGAGTCTGAACAAGTCCGTTTCCCAGCAACACTGGTGATCTCCCGCTCAGAGGGCTCCCCTTGGGTCCTGGAGTCACCAGAGCTCTTACCGAGTTCTGCCCCAGAGCATTCTGGGTGTATAGAGTCTCCACAGTTCTCATCAATATGTGGACGTCCGTTAACACCAGCAGCTGTGGTGCGACTGCTGAGTGTCAGGTTTAAATCCTCCACAGTACTCAACTCTTCTCCGCTGGTTCTCCCTCGCTCCAGTTCCTCCCCAGACTCCGCCAGAAAGCCTGCTCGTGATTTCGCCCTCTCCAAAGGGGCGTCCCCAGCCCCTGAGAAGGAGGAAGTGATGCGGCGCCTACATCTGGACTGCGATTGTCTGTCAGATAAGTCTGACGAACTTGGCTTTTGTTTTCCACGATTTCTGAAAGGCCGATCTTCATCACCTGAGGACGAAGAGTGGGACGACTGATCGTGGATGGAAATGTTGGGATAGTTGGAGGAGTCTGTGGCGCTGTGAAGTGTTTGGGCAGAGTCTCTTGTAGAAAAGCCAATATGGCGCCTCCATCTGGCTGCATTGCGCTGTCGCATCCTGCTCCTGCGCAGCTCCTCGTCAACTCCATCAGTGCTGGAGGAGGAGCTAGAAGACGAGCTGGGGGAGGAGCTTGAACTGGAGGCTACGCCTGCTGAGGAGGCGTGGCTAGAAAGACTTGAGTTTTCACGCGGGCTAGGGGATCTGGGGCGGGGCATTGGGTCCAACCAAAACCCACTGGAATCGGAATCCTCGTTCACAAGGTCAAGCAGAAACGCAGACGCACGTGGTCTGGCCCGACTCCTCTGTGACCCGCTTCTATCCTGATCCGTCCGCTCACTCCCAGACACATCCGGTCCCGCTAGGGAAGACGAAGACGAGTGTTCGGAGTCGCTGTGATGAGCTGCAGACACGGTAGCAGGAGATCGTGGTGTGGATCGTGTGGAGCGGGTCGACCGCCGGGCTCTGGCGTGCAGCTGCAAAATTGCACCCTCGCTCAAATCGCTGTCCGAGTCAGAGCTCCAGCCCTCGATCTCACGTCGAACCAGCGAGTCAAAGAAAGCCATCATTCGAGGGTCTTCCTGCACTGACTGGCTGACGTAATCATGTGACAGGCCGGTCCCGCTGTTGAGCACAAGGCTTATGTATTCCTCATGAGTGTACAGAGAGCGAGACTTGTCTTCCACAAGGCCTTCCAGATCTCCTAAACTGTCTGGCTGCTTATACGGACTCCAAACCTGCACACAGAGAAAAGCAGAGAGGCCGAATTAGGCTCCTTTCACATGCCGTTTATGTTGCAAGTTTACAAGGGACCTTAAAGGTACAAGAAACCCTTGAGTACTTTTGAGATTTTAACAGAATTGTGTGTGTTGAGCATCAGTTAAGACAACGTTAGCACTTGTCAGCTTTAATTGTGGAGAAAACTGGATAACTCTGAGCTTTTGTCAGCTAATTTTATCTTCCGGGTTTAAAATCATTTTTGAGGCAGGATCAAAATCAGGGACGTAGCGCGAATCTACTAGTGGAGTGATGACGCGACGGTTTCTCATTTTTATTCATAGCTGAGTTTTCTTATCCAATGAGAAGACCCTGCTTCTTAATTATTCACGAGAGCACGTGCTCTCCAAAGGCAAGGTATACCTGCCAAGCTGTGAGACCAATAACTAGGTGAGACCGTGTCTGCGGACTCTGCGCACAGCACACAGTATTTAGCCGTTCGTAAAGGGTCGTATGTGTTTGTTTCCATGATCCACGGTGTTTGTTGCATGTTTTTCCCTGCGATCCTGTCAGGGTCGGTACAGCAAAGCTGTTTGTGTGCAGCAAATATTTTTGTCGGGAGAGCTGTACAAGAATTGGAGAATGGTAGACTTTGTCTCTTATCAGTTGAATTCGTTTCCATTTAGATAAATCACCTATCCGTGCTTTAGTGTTCACCCCTGTTTAAAATCCTCCAGATTAGCGGCAGGGTTAATGGTTGGAATAGACAGGGCAAGAGACCTGCTGCACTGCTATCCACTGTGTCTGCATTCAGACTCGGGATTCAGAAGGAGAGAAGTCCTCCTCATTTATAGTGTTTATATAAACATGATTCTTTTTATAATGATATAAATTGTGGTCATGTTTATATGAAATAACAAATGTAGCAGGGCATTAAATTACTGTTTATTTCTTTGCATTTTAACTTTTTACACTATAAAATTATGCGTCTCTTCACTGCTCGCAGCACTCCACGCCCATCTCGGAGCATTTTTTGAAAAAAAAATTCGGAGGTAGACTTGAACCGAAAGAGGGGGTTTTCATAGCCCTTTAATAGTAGAATTTATAAACAACATATACATATTTTATAGGGGATTAAATTAACCCTTTAAATTAAATTAACCATTAAATTAAATTTGCGTTATCAACTTGATACTTTGAAAAAAATATTTTATAAACCTTCATTTGAAATTTTCATTTCATTATTGCTATATATTAATCTTTCATTATAGTATTATCCTGTATACATTCCATTCAAATGTCTCACTATATATTCATTCAATCATTTCCCTTCACCTTAGTCCCTTATTTATTAGGGGTCGCCACTGCGGAATGAACCGCCAACTATTCTGGCATATGTTTTACACAGCGGACGCCCTTTCCAGCTGCAACTCAGTACTGGGAAACCCCCATACATTTTCGCATTCACACTGTGGGGGAAACCGGAGCACCCGGAATAAATATATATATAAAAAAAGTTAATAAATATACGTTCCAAAGCAGTTTCCCACAAAATATTGCTGGTAAAATGAGATTTTAGAATACCATTCTAAAGATTAGGATCAGTACATTTTGTTATATCTGCAAAAACTTTTATTAACATTGTTAGTATTATTTTATTATATCATTAGTAAGTTAAAACCTTTATAATAAATGACAAAATATATCATTTTAAATACATGTTTTTCTCATCATAGAATCCTAAAAAAAAGTAAACAATTATAATAATCAGAAAAGTTTATTGAGCACCAAATCAGCAAGATGTGAAGGATCTAGACATGATCCGTGAAGAAATTTTGACATCACAGAAATACATGTAATATATAGAAGTATATTTTTGATCGAATAAATGCAGCCTTGGTCGGCTGCATTGTGGTTAGCACTGTGGCCTCAAAGTAAGAAGGTCGCTGTTTCGAGTCCCAGCTGACATTTCTCTGTGGAGTTTGCATGTTCTCCCAGTGTTCACGTGGGTTTCCTCCGGGTGCTCGGGTTTCCCCCACAAGCTCAAAGATATGTGATATAGGTAATTTTAATAATTTTAAAAAGCTAAATTGGCTGTAGTGTATGAGTGTGTGTGAATTAGGCATGGGATGATAACCGTTTTCAAGGTATACCGGGGTTTGGAAAAGTCAAGGTTTTAAAACCGCCAAAACTTTCTGCTATACTGTTCCTAAAGTATATTTTTTTATTCAGGTTTTGTTTTATGTTTTTTAGGACTGCAGTATCTCCAGCAGAAAAGATATCCAAAGATGGCATTTTAAATTGTAAAGAAATCTGTGTTTTTGAACCTAATGAAGACATGATTTATTTAGCCAGACATGTTTACTGTTCCAACATATTATAAATGTTCCTCAAAATAAAATATATTGTGTTCAAAGGGAAAAAAAGTTGTTGTTTTTTCCCCAGACATTTTAAAAGAATATATTTTAGAGCAGTAATACCGTGAAACCGTGATATTTTTATCTAAGTTTATCATACTGTCAGAATCTTATACCAGTGCATGCCTACTGTGAATATGATTGTGTATGGGTGTTTCCCAGTACTGGGTTGTGGTTGGAAGGGCATGCACTGCATAAAACATATGCTGGATAAGTTGTCGGTTCATTCCGCTGTGGCAACCCCTGATAAATAAAAGGACTAAGGCGAAAAAAATTAAATGGCAGCTTTGGTAAGCCTAAGAGTCTTCTTTCAAAATTATATAAAAAAAACACAGTGAACATGCTGTCAGTGTGAAAGCACAACGTCAACCATCTTTTTCAGTACTATGGGTTCATAAAAGAGCCCCAACACCCCAGACAATAACAGAATTATTACCGAATTGACCATATAAATCACTGCAGCCACGTCAATGTCTGCGCAAACAGCAGATGTACATAAAAAAACATGCAATGATGGTCTCTGACAAATTCGAGTTTAGTGAGTGAGAACAGGCCCTCAGTGCGCAAGTGTTACTCAACATCAACAGCCTGCCAAAAAACGATTTCACAAGAACCACCAGCAAAGCATAAACTACAGCCTCACTGTTACACTCATGACAAACACTGAAGAAACAAACATGACAGCTGGAAAAACCACAGCGACACCCATCACATCGCTAACCAGAAAGAAACCGCTTGTTAGTGCATTATATATTTGTCAGGAAGCTGTGTTGTGAAGCTGTAACGGTTGCTTGCTTTACAGTGATGACAAGAAAGGACAGTGAATCTAACGGGTAAAATCATGCCTAGATTCTGTGCCTTCAGGCTTTTAGGTGCGGCCGAACAAGCGACAGCAGAAATTCATTTAAGACTAAACGGAGGACACGTACAAGTTCGGACATGATGATTTTTCCAACACATGCTGAATGTTTTGCTATGTGTGTGTGGCAGGTCTGCTCGTGTCTGACAGGAATGGTTTACCCATTTTATCCATTTATTCCCCCTCATGTTGTTTCAGACCCATAGGACTTTTTTCTTGAAACATAAAAGGAGTTGCATGTTAAAACACGCCTCTCTTCCAGACAAGGAAACCAAATAAGGATGGATGCTGCTGATGCTGTTTTGTTAGAGATAAATATTGAAATTTGAGTTGCCCTCAGGGTAGCTTTCAATCCTAATTTGTATATTTTGCATATTGAAACTTTAGTCACAGCAAACATTTTGAGAGAAGGGATGTAACGATTCACCATGAGCCGGTTGAAATTCAATTTAAATGTGATGATTCTGATTTTTATTTTATAATTTTCGTGTTGTTTTTGCTTTAAATTTTTCTTATTTGCTTTGTCTATGCTATATGTAGACAAAATATGTAAACATCATTCTTTTCTTCTTGAAACTGTGCCTTCAATAAAACTTATTTGACAAAAATGCGATTTTTCAAATCGGTAGAAATGTTGAACAAATCACTGTGCATGTTTTGAACAGAGGGGGCGCTGTGTTTAAAGCTGCAAACTTGCTTTACCTGCACATCAGCGGTAAGCAAGAGGTGTGTGTGTGTGTATGTGGGGGGGGGTTGTTGGCAGACTAAAATGACAGTGATGAGGTGCACTAAACAAAACAGTGAGTGCAAATACTGCAAAAACACATTTACTTATGGCGAGTTCAGATTTTAGCCCCCGACTTTGACTCGTCGACAGGTTTTTTTGAAATCGCTGACAAATGCCTGAAATCCCAAGCAAATTGGTGCTTGTTAAAGCAAGTAACAATCACAGAGTGTGCACTATTAAAGACGCAATCTGAGAGAATTGCAAATGAGTTGCTGATACCCGTGAGATATTTGGCGTGCTACATATCTGGAGCTGTCGGAGATTCAAATCATGCTGTATGAAATGTGTTCTGATTGAAAATAACATCGGAGATCACCTACAGCCAATGAGAGAGCAGCATCCACTAATATGGGTATCTGCAGGCCAGCGGAAGGATGGGAGAGATGTTAAAAGCGCTCGGTTTATTTAGACCCAAGAAATTGAAAAAAAAAAAAAAAAGAACTGGTGGAAATTTGGCAGGGGCACCCGTAACTGTTTGACATGTTTCATATGAGTAATATCACGACTGGGTTGAAAAAAAAGTTGAAGAGATATTGCTAATGCCCTTCAAACCCAGGTTTTCTACCCCACTAGAGGGTTCTTTCTCATTATGTAGTTAATAACAAAAGATATACTACGTGACCTTGCATTGTCTCCATGTCACTTCTCGCCTGTGTTTAGTTGTGACAGGTAGTTTGGACAAAGTTGTTGGTGATTCTTCCTATTTTAAAGTCATGCAGTATGAAACCCCTTGTCACCGATCCATCTTGCAAGGGAAACACAGCACCAACCAAATGCTACCCCAGATAGTCATGCAGTGTGAAAACAGTCATGACATGGCTACTTTGAAAATCATGCAGTCTGAACTCGGCATTACACTAACAGAACAACGAATATGATGCAGCACAGTGAAAAACTATCGTCACAGATGTCTATATGCATAAAGCTATTAATAGGCCAAACCACACTGATCGGAGGATTGGCAGCTGTGCTTGCTCTGACGAGTGCTACAGAGATCACATGGTGCATCAGTGTTTTCATAGCGAAAGTGTGAAGATGTTTTTTAGACAAGAGAAAGCTGTGCTGTTAGAGAACCAGGTATTAGATTGTTCCTTTTTTTACCCTCTTCTTTTCAATTTAGTTTATGCATCTTTTTTTAATAATTTGCTTATTCTGTCATATATTATAATAATCAGTATTTTATGCCAGTGGCCAGTCGCCTGAAACAAAGGTCTTTTGAGCACCTCTGTACATACTGCTCTCTAGTTTAGGAAAGGCTTTCCTCTCCACACCTGCTATCTCAGTCCCCAGTAAAAGAGTTTGCTCATCAGCAGAGGACATTGTAAATGTGCAAAGATCTCAGTTTATGCCAGAAAACATAGATATGCTGATATTTCTTTAAAAAAAAAAAAGGAAAAATCCCAGCATAATCACAGTTTTAGGTTGTTTGTATTAAAGAACCTTCGTTATTTGTATTGTTCATTTTTGTCAGTTTAGTCTTTAGTTTGCATTATTAACTTTAATTGTATTTGTTTTATAATTCCAATTAAGTAACTGCAGAAAAGATTATTTTGTAAACAATTGTGCAGCATTTAAGAAAAAAATGAAAAGATTCCTGTTCACCTTAAATTTGTCTCAAATAATTTTGTTAAAAAATCGTGACAAAACCGTGAATAGTGCGATTAGTATCGTGAATCGAATCGTGAGTTACATCGTTGCATCCCTATTTGAGAGAATTCACCTTGGCTGAATTTAAAACAAGAAACAGTAACATTTACTACAATTTGAAATAACGCTTATATATATATATATATATATATATATATATATATATATATATATATATATATATATATATATATATATATATATATATATATATATATATATATATATATATATATATATATATATGATGGCTTTCTGTTGAGATCTGATCCCCACAGAAAGCCATCATATCACTTCAGATATAATACACAACATATATGGAGAGCTTTTATGATCATTTACTGTAAATCCATTCACTTTACAGTATGCAAAAGTCTATGTTCATTCTTCACAGTTTTTGTGTTATGCTTAAATGAAAGAATCAGCTGACCTTGATGACCTTCTCCACCCCGGAGGAGCAGATCATGTACGTGTGAGGGTTAAAGCGGACCTGATTCACAATGGACCGATGACCTTTTAAAACCATAAAGGCCCCATTCACCACTCGACCCGCGGCTCCTGCCGACACACAGACAAGATGCGACCATAAATAATAACAACATATTAACCACGGTAAACATTTGCATAAGTGTGTGAGTGTGTTCACCTGCTTCAGGCTCAGTGGGAATTCTCCACATGTAAAGGTTAAAATCATCGGATCCAGACAAGATGTACTGGAAAAACACAGAAATAAAATTGGTACATGCACTAAAGCCAGTGTTTCTCAACCACGTTCCTGGAGGACCACCATCTCTGCACATTTCCTTTGCTGCGTCCCAATTCGCATCCTTATAATGCGCCCTAAAAGTACTTTTTTGTGAAGGAAAAGTATATACATTTGACAGTGTAACAGAAGAGTATGCAAGCTTTGGTACATACAACTTCCTCGTTAACAGGTCGTTATGTTTCTTAGTTATGAGCCCTGTCAATCATTCACACATCATTCACATTTCTTTCATGTTTAATTAGCTACCTTATTGGAGAAGCAGCAGCAGGATAATCTGCCATTCAAGAGTCTTTCATGCAGAAAAATCGTCCAGGTCTTTTGGGTAATTATGCACTCAGAAGTTAATGTTCAAACATATCTTGATATGATGAAATATAACACTTATATTTTCTAGCTGGTTAGATATTAATTAATAGTCATTAAAACTACTTTACCAAAGCCTCTCTACTTGACACTTGGTATCGCGGGTCAACCATGTTTGTAGTTTATTTACATGAGTTTGTAGTTCTAATCAAATTCACTTTCAAGGCGCAAAGTATTGTGGGCAATACTAGTGGTTAGAGTATTGTTGGTTCTACACTACCGGAAATAGTAACCTTTGGCATGCTCTTTTCAACACTATGGTTTGGGACATACTAAATTCTATTTTCGAATACTATTTAGGCTGGATAGTATGCGAATTGAGATGCAGCACATGTCTCCTTTAGACATGAGACAATAACTATTTTCAGGGTATAGGGTTGTTTGGAAAAGTCAAGGTTTTAAAACCGCCAAAATTTTCTGCTATACCATTCCTACGATATATGTAAGATTTATTGTTTATATTTTTGTATCTCCAGCAGAAAAGATAGCCAAAGATTCTATTTTAAATTGTACAGTAAGACAAATGAAGTGTAAAACAAATGAAGAAAGCAGAATGATCAATTCAATGATTTGATTTATTTGAATTATTTAGCCAGCAGGCACAAAAGACGTTTATATTAAGTTAGATGTAGGTTGTGACGTCAGGTGACCAAAATTCAATGTCTAGCCAGAATCTAAGAACAACGCTAATTTGACATCAAATAACAATATTTGGTTGATTTCTTTGGAAAGTGACCAAAATCCAACGTCAAAACAACATCTTTAACCAACGTCATATTAACGTTAAATACTGACATTCAGGTATGGCAACCAAAATCCAATGTATTTTATACATAGACAGATGTCATAGTGGTAACATCCACACAATGTAAAGCTGTAACATCATTAGACATTGATATTTGGTTGATTTTAGGTTGGACATTGGACACTGATGTCAGCCTGACGTTGGGTTCTGACATGAACCTGATTTTCAATTCCAAAAACAAAATTGGTGTAAAATTGGGGTACAAGATCAATCTGACGTCATGTTGATGTACTGTGTCTGCTGGGATGTTTACTATTCCAAAATATTTTAAATGTTTCTCAAAACTAAATTCATTGTGTTCAACGGGGAAAAAGTGTTTTTCAACCCAGACATAAAAAAAAGAAAAAAAGAGAGTATACCATGAAATACCATGAAACAGTGATATTTTTACCCAAGGTTATCATACTGTCAGAATCTTACACTCCTGATTCAGATCATCAGCTCATTAGCAGAGACTGAAAGACCTGTAATAGGTGTGATAGACAAATGAGACCTCTAAAACATGTAGTTTTGGTGGTCCTCCAGGAACATGGTTGAGAAACACTGCACTAAGCAATTAAGCAAAAATATGACACGATTTACAAAGTAGTAACTATTATTATCTATTTGTGTACCACACTGTCTGAACTATAGTGATAGAACAAAACAAACACATTACCATTCTAAAGCTTCGAGTAAGATAAAAAAGAAACATTTATTTGCAATCATGCATTAAAATAACCAAACGTAAATGTATTTGATATGTAATACTAAACTTTTAAATAAATGCCTTCCAAGATTTTAGATTCTTGACTATATTAATGATTTCTGCAACACAAAGTGACCCTGAGAAATGCAGTTAAGATCCAGAAAATGCAGCTTTGACTACAAATAGTGAAATAAATTCACTCACATTTCTTCGGCTTAATCCCTGATATATCAGGGGTCATTACTGAATAGGTGGAATGAACCGGCCAGAAATAAATTACATTTTTAAATATATTTAAATAGAAAACTTTTATTGAACTGTATTTTTGTTTAAAAAGAGATTATGTAAGATATCTGTGGAAAGCTATCAACACAAATTAAATTTCTAAAAGAATTCTGAGTAACACACTCACACAGTCACACACACACACACACACACACACACACACACACACACACACACACACACACACACACACACAAGTGATAGAAGGGATTGAGGGAGGAGAATCCATGGTTATGCTGAAGGAGGTGTAAGACAGTCAGACAGAAAGAAAGAGAAGAAACAGCTGGACAAACAAAAAAGTCCAAACATAGAATCCAACAGATGAGCATGCACGCACAAACACACATACACACACACACACACACACACACACACGTACACGTACACGTACACACACACTGAACAGCATCTGCCGAACTTTAGATTCAACACTGATAAAACAAGCTTCTACAAGAGCAGCCCAACATTCCCAAAAACCCAACATACCTGAACCTCACAAAGAATGCACACAAACAAGCAGACACATGCACTCTTCTTCTGCACAATCATTGATGATCAGTCAAAAAAAGCAGTTACATTACACATTAACTGATATAAAACCGAGACTGGTTCAGTTAGTCATTCATTTATTATTGGTCTACTAAACTTTAGTTTATTTCAAAGTTTTGGATTATTATGAATTAGGTTTTTTTTTATTATACCAAATCTTTTCTTTAATGCCATGTCAGCTTCATTGGCAATATTCATGGCAAAACCAATTTATAATAATACAAATGTAATAAATACGATAAATATGAGTCAAACCAACAAACAAACAAACAAAAAGTTGTATGGACCCCTTTCACGAGACTGTTATGATGAGTTTAACAGTGATCATAATCTTAATTCCTTGAAAGTTTTTTAATACTTAAATTTTTTTTAACTTATGAACATTTACAGGCATTTATGAATGTATCATGAAATCTTTGCGTCAAATTACAAAAAACAAATTACGGCTTATGCAAGGGGTTTCTAATGCAGCATCTATGAGGCTGAGAGTAATTTTCACGTTACTCTCTCCTCTGGCTCTCATCATCGGTCTCATACTATTTTTTCTTTTTTTCTTTCATTATTTCAGCAAATAGGATTGTAAAAAAATTAGCTGTAATCTCACATTTACTGTGCTCTAAGTTTACCCAACTATGACAACTTCTGCTATGGAGAAACCCGGAAATGTGAAAAGGGTCTATTACATCAGACTTTTTAAATTATAATAAGATAATCATTCTAAACCTTTACTCAAGTATTCTCTTTATAAATAAAATGTATACAAACATTAAAAGCAGAACAGTGCAATAAAATGTTTCATAGACTGGATTCTTGCAAAAGATGCAATATAAAAGTAAAAAAAAACACTATTTACTCAAAGCAGATATTTTCTGTAATATTATATACTTTATCACTGTCATTTTCAACAATTTAATGTGTTCTTGAAATAAAAAATAATAAATAAATAAATACCCAGCTTATTGTATATTTTGCTTGCAAAATGAAATGATTACAGTGTTATAGCATCTAAATTTTCCATATTCCACATATTTCTCTAAAATCAGCCAAATATGTTTGTATGATGATAATAAACTTAATATTTGGGCACTGTACCTACCTAGTAGTCACCAGTGCTACTTTCATATTCTTCTTTTTGCACATAAACAAACTACTTAAAATTCATATTGTATGTATATTAATCTACATATTTAGTTGGAAACTGTGTAAATAACTAGTTTGCATGTACAATTAACCAGGTTATTACCTCAAAAGAAACTCTTTTATGCCCTAATCATCATGATTTTGCAATAATGAATGGTTTCCTGAACATTAAAGCTAACAAACTAGCAATGTTCTATTTCAATAGGATGTACACTACTGTTTGAGCTTGGCAATGTTTTATTAATATTTCTGAAAGGTCATCAAAACTAATTTTGTTTGATCATAAGTTACAATATTCTTTGTAAAGTCATACATAGAAATGTTTAGTATTTTATTAAAAACATTTAATTTCTGGTCCATTTAATGCATGTCTGCAAATAAAAGTAGTCAGATTCTTTTTAACTTACTCAAAACTTTTTGAATGGTAATACATTTGTTTTGATATACACTCATCGGCCACTTTATTAGGTACACCTATCCAACGGCTCCGTAACGCAAACCAGCCAATCACATGGCAGCAACTCAATGCATTTATATCCATGTTATAAGACGCAAATCACCTCAGCCTGGTTTTTTGAACATGACAATGAGTTCACTGTACTCAAATGGCCTCTACAGTCACCAGATCTCAATCCAATAGAGCACCTTTGAGATGTGGCGGAATGGGAGATTCACATCATGGATGTGCAGCCGACAAATCTTCAGCAACTACATGATGCCATCATGTCAATATGAACCAAAATCTCTGAGGAATATTTCCAGTAGCTTGAATATAAGCCATAAAATATTAAGGCAGTTCTGAAGGCAACTTCAGAAGAGGTCCAACCCGGTACTAGTAAGGTGTACCTAATAAAGTGGCCGGTGAGTGTAGAATAGTTCAGACAGTGTTGCACACACTCTTCTAACCTGATCTCGGTCGCCAGCAAAGCAGCAACTCTTCATAGTGCAGGAGTTGAAGTAGCCCTGGTTATCAAACTGGAAGCTGGGCAGGCGAGAGTGGAGCTCATATAGGACGGGGGGCAGACGTCTGCGCAGAGCCAGCAGCTGCGTCCCCGTGCTGTTAAAGCGAACACTCATGGCACTCTGAAGGGACAAACTGCCTCCGTACCGCAACAGAGAACTGCAGCAGACACACAAAGACACATTAACACACAGCAAAGCAATTTCATATAAAAGAACATCAATAAGAGTCACTGATTTTCAGGAGATCCTGTTAACAGTCAGCAGAGGACATTTTTTCACAAGCTCTGGTGTCCTCTGCTGGTCTCAGGCAGTATAGCAGATTTTTCTTAAGCCTTGCTAATTCCATCACAGTGCACATTCGGACTAAAAAAAACTCTGATTATGCAACAAAAACCAAATATGTTTGTATGATGATAATAAGCTTTAGATTTGGACACTGTTCCAACTGTGCTACTTTCATATTCTTCTTGGCCTCCGGAGTTTTATTTTTCTTTAAACATAATTAAACAATCTAAATTCATAATTTTAGATATATTTATTTACATATTTGGCAGCTATCAAAACAATATTTCTTCTTTAAAAAGAAATCAGTTAAAGAGCCGTATAAAAGATTGTGTTTTCAGACAGGCCCTCATCTCACCTGCGGGGTTTGCGGATATCCCATAGTCCCACTCCCTCTTTAGAGTTTGCAGTGGCCAGGAGACAAGGCTCGACAGGGTTAAACATCACGCTGTGAAACGCTGAAGGGTAGTTGGCCAAGCAGAACGGTTCTAGAACACACAACGCACACACAAACAAATGGCAGATAAAACAGATGCTTTGACACTCATTTAAGAACTGTTTTTGCTGTAATTTTATCAAATAAAATGAATATGGGGTGTGCAATATTTATCAAATACAATTATGGTATTAAAATGTTACATATTTCTGTAATTTAAAATGTTGATATATGTTTAGAACATATAATTTTTTTAAGTAATATCACAAGAGCAAAAACCACAAAAATGCCCTCAGCAAAAATAAAAAACTTTAGCTTTTACTACAAAAACATCTTGTGATAATAATTTCAATATTTGATATTACACCGCAGTCCTTAGAAACGTAAGGAAAATGTGATTGCCCTTGCCTTGTTTGAAACAATAGTTATCTGAATTTTAATTTTTAGTGTGCGGAAAAACTACCAGCAAAACTGAAGCCAATAGATTTCTTTACCCATCTCCCACCATGCAAGTGCATACACACTTTAAAACACACAAACGCACACCTTTATTTATTCTCATTCTTTCTTGCTTTGTCAATATATCGTAGTGTATACGGTTTAATAATCAATTTAAATTACGTAAAAATAAATAAATTAAAAAGCGGCATTAATTTGCGCCCTCTCATGGTAGGGACGCACAATGTGTACGGCTGTATGGCTGCGGGTGCCACTGGCCTTTGCTATGCTTCTAGCTTATAGGTTAATATTGCTCAAATGAAAAGAAAGATCCTCTCCAACCTTTAAGCAATGGCTTTCAGACCTTTTATACCACAAGACCTTAGAAAAAACACAACATGTTATAAGAGGATATACCAATGTATTATATTACTTGGAAATTATTCTTTTAGATCAGAAGAACAAAACGAACCGTCAGTTATTTCAGTTTGTTTTTTTTTTCATTTCATTTACATCTATATTTATAAATAAATAAAATCCTTCTCATATAGATTTTTTTAAGCTTAAATGTATGTGGGTGTGATGAAAAAATGTATATTCATGTATATGAAAAAATGTATATATTTAATAAAATAAAATAGAGAAAAATTTGTCATGTCAATATCACACATTCCTAAAAGTCTTCTTTTAATGCTATTAAAAAATGACAAGAGATCAGTTTTATCCATACACATCTAGTATCCTGACTGTAGCATTAAAGCAGTCCATACTCAAAAAAAAACAACTCCACTTTCACATCTGTGTACCTCCATGTGGTGGTTCTCTGGTATCCCATATAAGAACTCGTCCATCATCAGAGGAGCTGGCGAAGACGTTATCATTAACCGGACTGACAGACAGACCGTACACGGCGTCATCATGCAAGAAGACATTGAGGGTCTCACCACGTTCCACGTCATGCAGAATCACCTGCTCATCATTTCCTGTACAAACAAACAGAATGAGTTCAGATTAGCTTTCCCCTCTAGGGGAGATAACTCTGAAATGACATAAGCAGGCCAACAGCATCGTCAAGCACTGCACTGAAAATGACCTGATCGATGATTATGATGATGGAAATGGAACGCGAAAGATATAAGAAATGAGACTAAATTGCGACACAATGAGAGCTTAAAATAAATAAGGCAAAACAGAAAAATGACAACAGCCAATCAGAGTTTTTACTCACTCATAGGCTCCGTCTGAAATTGCTACTTCTCAAGTAGGTACATTTAAAATAAACATTTATACATAAACATTAAATAAAAGTTAAATGCATAATTTTTTTATTCATATATTAAGTTTGTTATGATTTTTTACAAAATTCTGCGAAAAATAGCTAAAAATGTCCACAGATTTTGTCTGGCCCTGCACATGACCTACCAGCGTCAGTTGCGTCGCTTCAATCACATTCAAGTATACTCTATTGTGGCATCATGGGATAGCTCATCAGAAGTAGTAGGTCATCTGGGTACTTCTTGCATACTGTTGTTTGAATACTATGAATTCAGATATGCAACTCAGGTCTATATACACAACTGCACTATGTAGTATGAAAGTATGCGATTTCAGATGCAGCCCTAATGTTTTTAAAAGACTAAATGTTTGCACCTAGACACAGTATTTGTAGTCTAAATTGATCCAAAACATATTTTACTTGTTTATTTTAACATCATTGAATAAAGAAAATATTTAATATCATAGCTAATAAAAATAGCATTTTTCTAGTGAAAGGTTATATCAGAAGAAACATTTTTATAATAATGCTGCATATTTTTCCAGTATTGAGCAGCCCTGTTCCTTCTGCAACTGCTAAAAGTGAATATTTCCACCAACAGTTGTAGTTAATGTGAAAAAGCCCTTCTCTGTTTCAGCAGCATTGTGAAGCTGTGTGTTGTACCTCCTGAGAAAACACGCTTGTTGGTGCTGTCAAACGCCAGACAGAAGATGTTGGACAGGTGCTCCCCCTTTAGCTTCATTGGTTTTGCCCGTGAGTGTATTGCTTTCTCCATGTGCCACAGCAACACCCTGCGGTCATCTCCACCTACAACAGAAAACACATCAACAGATTCACAAGAGGAACACACTCTCGTGTATAAAAGCACATACAATCTGGCTGCTTTACAGACATCAAAGAAAAGCCTGGAAAGCTTTAGGGAAGTTTTAAAATGAACAAATGTATATTCTTGTACCCTTGTTCTGATTTGCAACAACAGATGCTATATATATATATATATATATATATATATATATATATATATATATATATATATATATATATATATATATATATATATATATATATATATATATATATATATATATATATATATATATATGAATGAGCAATTTCAGCATTATGGATGTGACATTTGCAGTAAAAACTTTGCAGCTGAAAGTATATGTTAACATTATACTGAAACATCTGTTTATATTTTCTGAAACAACTAACCACAGAGTTATGGGAGCAGAAAAATAGCAATCTGTAAACATGTTTTGTACTTTAAATGAAGAAAATAAACATGCATTATGGATTTGACAGAAAAGTCTGCAAGTTTACAGTATACGACACACTTTGTAGAAATTCTGTGAATTAAACTGCACAACCCAAAAGAAACAATGCTAATCAAAAGGAGAAGAGTCGGCTCTCAATAGAACAAAAATTATTAATTTTATTTTATTTGACATTTTTGCATTTATGAGGAAAAAGTTTTATTATGGATGTGACGTCTCGTCGTTATGGATGTGACCGACGTGAAATTACCACTTGTGTGACTTTGGTAAATCAAGTACGATAGTTAGAAAACATTGACAGAGACATTTGAGTATTTCTGAAGTACTGTAAAATACTTGTTTACACAAAAAACATAGAAACAGTTTCTGTATTTTGGTGAAAACTAATTTTTTTCATGGCAAGGTTGACATTTGCATGGAATTGCTCATGTATATTGAAAAAATTAAGAGACCAAATAACAAAGTTTCTCTGGATTTACAATGTATAGTTAACTTTTTCTTGAAACTCCTGATGAGCCTTCTTCCAAATTTAAAATAAAAAAAGTTTATTTTAAATAAACTCATGTCGGTGCCAAAAGCCTAGTGGTTAAGTGTGCCGACATATTGCACCATGGTGCTATGGGTCCTATGCCGACCCTTTTCCTGTCTGTCCTCCACTATCCTATCCCAATAAAACATGAAAACCCCTAAAAAATAAAAAAAAATAAAAAGTTCTCATAACATTTGTGATTGTCTGAAAAATTCTCATTTTCTACATAAAAATGTTTAAAATTGAGAAATTTAAGATTAGGAAGAATTATTAGGAGTAACTCTTTAAGATCTTTTTTAAAACTAATATCCATACCTAATAAATTGAGACTTTTCAAGTGGTCTCCTATTATTTTTATTGTATTTTATTATCTGTATAATGTTATCCACTTTCATCTTGTAATTGTAAAATTAATTTTATGTTGTTTTAACTAAAATGAGCAATTTGAAGACCTGCAAAATTTAAGACTTTAAGACCTTTTATAGAAGATTTTTAAGACAACAATGAATGAAATTTCAGACTTGCGCAAGGTTAAACGCTAAATATTTTTTTTTAATGGCCAAGTTAAAACCTTAAAAACAAATGTTATTGAAAGAAAGATAATTAAACCAATAGTAAATGGAGATAATAAATAAACATTTCCTAAAACATTTATTAATAAATATTGTTAGTGATTGGATGGGTGTTGGCCCAAGTGGGTAAAGATTTACATTGAAATAGGAAAATTAAGACCCGTTTAAAATTATTTAAGACCTACAACACAATATTTCAGTGGATTGGAAGACATTTTGAGGCCCTGCAGATACCTTGTACCTCATCAAGATGCATTACTGACAAATATAATCTAATCACTAGACCAGGGTCTGATCTCAGGTCAGTGTGGCACATCTGATATATGAATTATGTCCATAAATAAAAGTCTGAGTCGACTGGAAAACAGCACATTTATATCTAATGAAAGAGATTCAGGTGACTGCCTCGTGCTAAACCAGTGTCAAGTTTCCATCACTATTTTAACGATGTGGAGAATATTTGCAGACATGTGTGTTATATATAACTGACCACATAGGGATGCATTACATAGGCCTTACACATTAATCAACATATGGACTTATTGCACAACACATGGACATGACCTTAATCATTTTTGATGATGCAATATATACATCTCGCCCATACATAAAAAAAAATTCTGGCAACATTTTAGCTGATAGCGCAACCGCTATATCTCTATTGGAGGTGTCAGTAGCTACATTTCCATACACCTATCTTTATGCACATTTTGGATATGGGCATAAAAAAGGTTGATGGAAACGACAAGATGCGCATACATTTTGAAAATGCACATAAAAACGTGTGTGCATAACTTAATTGGATAAACTTTTTTTATTTGATAAGAAAAGATGTGCATAAACAGTGATGGAAACACTTTTACTGAACAAATTCCAGAGTGCGCATTAAAAAAGGTCATGTGATTTTGTTTTAAGATCAGGTGATGATAAAAATGTGTGTGAATAGACAAACCAGCAGGCTGAGCACATTGTAAAACATCTGAAATGTTGTTTTGGTCATTCTAAGTATTAGTGTTATTATATAATAATGACCTCCCGAATCAAGATAGATTGTGCTCCGCGTCTGCGTGCCAGCGATGCCTTCTGATGCGCAAGTCATTTATTAAATGAAGAAAAGATTCACGCAGCTTCTCTTTTCACAGCAAATTCAACTTTTACTGTTAATATTTGGCGCCAGATAATCAGGAAGTGATGATTTTGTTCATTTTGACTCGTTGGATGGAAATGCTGCTTTATTCTCACATCTTTTATGCGATAATCCAGTTTTGAGCATTAAGTTAATTCGCACTTTGGCATGGAAACATAGCTAGTGTCAGTATGGTTAAAAAGCACTATTGTATTTACTATAAATGACTTTAGTATATTTTCATGTGGGTGTCTGACAACTGAAAATAGATCTAGTAGCAGATATCCCAGCCTCGGTTACTCTTTACCTTGCACTTTTTTGTTAACATTTATTATTATTAATTTGTTAAGGATATACATTTTCACATTCTGATACCAATGCCTAATTATTACATTGTTAAAATGACTATAATTAAATTTAATATTCTCAAGAATAAAATGTGTGTTTTTTGTACTTTCATTGTGATAATATTATACTGTTATTCTGGCATTTTATAATGAGTGGCATAAAATGGTCTTAAAATGACAATAATATCGTTTATCGTAATATATTTTGGTGCAATATATCAAACAACAAAATTCTAAAGTGACAGCATATTTTTACTGTTGATCAACTGAATTGATCCACATTATGTAAACACGTATAGAAGAAATACAACATTATAGAAGCTTTCTATTTAAAATAAACATTGTACTTTTGAACTTTCTATTCTTTAAAATAATAATAATAATAATAATAATAAGCCATGCCTAATGTAAGTGAAAACACATGAAGACAAAAATAAAACCTCAACCAGGAATGAACATGTGAAGCCAAAAAAAAAAATCATCAACAGCTGCAACCAATTAATGAGTCAGCAAGAAAAAGAGTACAACAGAAACTGTCTCTCAAAAATAGTCTGAAATGTCTAGAGTGGGCATTAAAGGGGACCTACTATGCAAAAATCCCTTTTATAAGGGGTTTGAACACAGTTGTGTGGAACTGTGTGTGAATATAGCCAGCCTCTAATCCTGAAAAATTTATTAAATCTATTTTTTTTATAATCACACTTGATAAAAACAGTCTGCAGAAACACTTTGATTGACATTCTCCTTTGTACGTGTCATCAGAGGGGGAGATCTCTCCCTTTTTATCATAAACAGTACTGAGTGAGAAGCAGCCGTCTGCCATTAGAGTTTTCACTGTACCTGCTAGAGATCATTTTTAAATGTGGGCTGGGAGCACAATCTCATTTGAATTTAAAGCGACAGTCACCAAAACTGCACAATTTGGATCAAAGCCTTAAAGGGTTATATCATTTATGAGGTATTTTGAGTTGAAACTTATTATTATTATCATTTATGTGAACTGTACATACCCACTGCACATGGACATTCGTAATTATGTACACACCCACTTTACATAAACATTTGTAATTATGTTTATCTATCTGCACACTTCAGATTATTAATAGCTACCTGTACATATATTCATTTATTGTTAATCTCTGTTCATAGCTAATACAACCTGTATATAATGTTCATAGTACACCCATCTGTAAATATCACCATAGTTTTTCTATAACTGCACTTTTTAACTTATACCAATATCCTGCACTTGCTGCTATTGCACTGCTGGTTAGACCGAAACTGCATTTCGTTACCTTGTACTTGTGTACATGTGTAATGACAATAAAGTTGAATCTAAACTTCACATTCACACTAGCAACATCAGAGACTTAATTTACATCTTGTAAAAGGGGCATAAAATGTCCACTTTAAAAGGGCAGCACAATGACACATAGAAGCTGACACATTATGCTTACAGTGGAGACCTAGAACGTGTGTAGTGGTGTTCATCAAAATGATACTGGTGCTTCTCCTAGATCAGGCATGAGCAATATTGATCCTCAAGGGCCGGTGTCCATGCAGAGTTTTGCTCTAACACTAATCAAACACACCTGAACAAACTAATCAGTGTTCATTAAAAAAGCTACAGGCAGCTGTGTTGGAGTAGTGTTGAAGCAAAACTATGCAGGACACCTCCAGAATCAAGATTGCCCATGCAATGTCATAGATGCTGCAACCTACAGTATAAAAAAACATTGGCTGCGTCCAAAAGCTTAGGTAGACAACTTGTTGCCTTGCTGCCTTTATCAGTAGACCCACACAAAATCAGCACCCATCATTTAATTTATTTATTTACTCATGTAAATGTAATTATTCAGTTTTACTTCTAATTTCAGTATTATTATTATTATTATTATTATTATTATTGAATTGTGCGCAAATAATTAGACCATTTATGTAAAAGTAATATTTACTATCTTCTAGTGGATGTATTATTTGAGATCTGCTAGCTTTGTTTACCAAACAAGTGGTTCTAATTGTGGCTCTGAACTTTCAATTTACTAGGACTTCTATGTTAAGCTGCTTTGACGATCTACATTGTAAGAGTGCTATAGAAATAAAGATGAACTGAACTGGATTTTGACTGCAAAGCTTAAAATAAAGTTATTTTTTATTTTTTCATGTGTTCTTTTTCAGCTTCTTCATTCAAAATCACTCTGCATAAATCCACAGATTTGTAAAAAAAACATTCATAGCAAAAAGGTCATCAGGCAGTGATACTGGAGGCAGCGTTTCCCCATTAAGACACATCACAAAACTGATTTCTCTGGTGATAACTAAGGCACTGGTTCCCAAAGTGAGGGTCAGGGGATAATGAGAGGGGTTCACTTGGTGATCTCCAAAAATTGAATAAATTTAAAAAAATATTAAAAATACTATATCCTATCTATAACCTACAGAAGATAAAACTAGTTACATTAAAAATGCAACATACAAAAAAGCCACCAGTTTACTTTTTTTTTTCCATTGGACTGCAACTCCTTGGGTTTTTACATTAGATTATCTCATAAGAAATATCATCATTTACAACAGATTGATTTTACAGCACCAGCCCAAACATTCTCACACCTTTATACCACTCAAATATATTAAAAATAAATACAGGAGACTGAACATGGAGTATGATGTCCACGTGGTGGTCTCCAAAATTAAACCAAGAACAGACTTGTGCTGTAAAATTTGTGCAGACCAGACTCATTAGGTGAGGTTAATATTAAATTAAGCAAATAAATAAATGACTATAAAAAATATCAATAGACTGTTGCACTTTTTTGTGTTGTCAATATACACATGTTTATAACGGCCTATTGGTGTGTGTGTGTGTGTGTGTGTGTGTGAGCTGTTGCATTCGGCAATTGTATGTTTATAACCACATCTGAAAATAGTGGGGGTTGTGTGTCACTGGCATTATTACTTTGGGGGTCATGGGCTGAAAAGTTTGGGAACCTGTGAATTTTTTTGCTTCTGCTGAATGCAAAATAAGATATTTTGAAGAATGTTGGAAACCGGTAAACACTGACTTCTATAGCGTTTGTTCCCCCTACTACGCATGTCAATGGTTACAGGTTTCCAACATTACTCAAAATGTTTGTTTTTTTAAATAATTATTTTTTACAAGTTTTTTCACCTTTGGATAGGACAGTGGAGGTTTAAGACAGGGAAGTATTGGGGGCAGACAGAGGGGAAGGGTCGGCAAAGGACCTCGAGCCGGGAATCAAACTCAGGTCGCAGCAAGCACCATGGTGCTACTGTATATGTTGACGCACTTAACCACTAGGCTGTTGGCGCCGACAATATATCTTTTTTTATGTTTGCAAATCAAGGGCAAATAAACAACAACATACTTTTCTATTTTGGGTGAACTATGCCTTTAACAGTTCATTCTTGAAGTACAAATTGGTTGATGTCCCATTTGTCTTGTATCTAATTAAACTTCACTAATAGTTTACATTTTCTTAGTTTGTCTTTTGACAATACCACGACTAAGCTTGTTATGTGGTGTCAACTTGATGAAGCCTATATCTTTGAGTGACCCACTTCATGCAGACTATAAATAAGCATTTTCTAGAAGACTGATCTTTATCAAGTGTAACATGTAATGCACTATAACCTAGTACTGATATTACTCAGGTGTGAAACTTTCTAAGTTCACCACAACAGCGTTTACATCTGCTTACAGAACATTCTCCCTCTTTTTAGTGTGCAAAAAAAAAGTGCAAAACATAGAAGCATAAAACCATGCAAGCATCTGATGAATTAATATTGAGGTAAAGTTGGTTTTATAATTTTACATTCAAACTTTCTCCTTGATAATCTAATTTCAGAAAAGTCTTCTTTGCAAATTCTATATAGTGAAATAATATTAGCAGCCAATAACTATCCAAATAAATCAGTCACAGTCAAAAAAACAGTGCTAATGTTGTTTTGAAGTCATACTTGCATGCAATTTTAGACTGAATACTCAAAGTAGCTTGGTAAGCAATTTAGGGAGCATGTCACAAGTAGTCACTAAATGAATGTGCGAATTAAAACCAACTTTACCTCAATCAAATTAAGCTGTCAAGAATCATTCTGAACTCAAGTCAAAGGCTTCATTTGTCAATTGAGGTAAAGTTGGTCCACATTTGTCCGGTGACAACTTGACACACTCCCTACATTTTTTTGATGAAATTGGATGTAAACATGACTTGAAAACAACATTAGCTCTATTTAATTGACTGTGAACTAAGTTGTACGTTGATAGTCATTGGCTGTCAATAGGATTTCACCATTTAGAATTTGCAAAAGAATACTTAATTATATTATTAAGAAGAACGGCCAAGCGCACAAATACAAAACTAATGTCACCCCATCTGCTTCTTGAGATAAAGTTGGTTTTATATTGGCATATATGTCAAGTAACAACTTGTGACACGCTCCCTACATTGTTTACCAAGCTACTTTTGAATGTAGTCAGAAAACACATGCAAGTATGACTATTTAACACTAGACTATTAATTTGACTGTGAACAATGCTGTAGCCTACTTTTGATAGTCATTGGCTGCTAATATGATTTCACCATTTAAAATTTGCAAAAAACATTTCTGAAAATATATTATGAAGCAGAAAGTCCAAATCTGTGAATATAAAACCAACTTCACAGTCAAATAACATGCTTATTGAGGTAAAGTTGATTTTATATTGGTACATTCGTCCAGTGACAACTTGTGACATGCTCCCTACATTGTTTACCATGGTACTTTGAAATGTTAGGTCTGAAATCGCATGTAAACATGACTTGAAAACAACATTAGCACTATTTAACTGACTGTTAACTATATTGTACTTTGATAGTCATTGCTGCTAATATGATCTCACTATTTAGAATTTGTAAAGAGTTTTCTGAATTCATAATATTAAGGAAAGTCCAAATCTGTGAAAATAAAACCAACTTCACAGTCACCCAATACGCTTATTGAGGTAAAGTCGGTTTTGCATTCACACATTCGTCCAGTGACAACTTGTGACACTCACCCTACATTGTTTACCACGGTACTTTGAATATTCGGTCTGAAATTGCATGTAAACGACTTGAAAACAACATTAGCATTATTTATTTGACTGTGAACAATGTTGTACGTTGATAGTCATTGGCTGCTAATGTAATTTCAACATTTAGAATTTGCAAAGAAGACTTTTCTGAAATTATATTGTAAATGAAAATGTCCAATTCTGTGAATATAGAACCAACTTTACCCCAACACGCTTCCGTTAGCAACTGCTACCCGCCGTTGACCCACATTCAGGGAGAACCGGAGGATCTTACCGGACACCAGCCACTGGCCTCCATTGTTGGAGAACTCGATGGCGTTGACGCAGCCGAAGTGTCCGAGCATGTCCTTCTTGTAGAGGCTGGAGCAGCCGGACAGTCTGCGGCGCTGGAACTCCTCCTTCAGCTGCGGGTGTCCGTCGATCGTCCTGCGGGAGAGAAACCCGACGGCGCTCCGCATGCCGCAGCCCCGCGCCTCCTTCATCTCTCCGCCACAAAATGAGTGTCAACGCCGCCGCTTGAGTGTCCCGGCCGGCATGGGCTTGAGCTCGGGTCTGGTTCGGTGGACTGTAGCTCGGCTGGACGAACTACTTTTTACATGTTTGCTCGGTAAAGCGTGAAAGTGCGCAGCAAAACAGAGGCTTGTTTAGAGTCCCACCGACCGCCGGCACTTCCTGCTCCGGTGCACGGCTGATGACGTCACGAGGAGAGATCGCTTTAAGTTCATTGTAGCAAAAACAAAAATACTACTGTTGTGTTCTTGCAAATCTCTAAATAAAAATATATGTTTAGAATAAATATTAAAAATATATTCAAAGACTTTTTATAAGTTCAAAAATACTAAACTTTTATGATCTGACATCTTTATACTTTACCACTCTGGTTCAGGACACTAGATTAACATTTTATTCATTTGACGTATAATAGAGTTTTGTCATCTTGTCTTGGCCCATATATTTATAAAGGGTTTCGTGTTAACTGCAGATTTTTTTAATCATATTATTTTAATACTATATAATTTCTGTATAATTATAATTATATAAACCTGTTTATATGATATTATACTGATATTAATAAAGCTCAATTCTGAAAAGAAAAAGACAAACATTGTTAAATGACCCTCTTTTGCCTTCAGAACTGCATTAACCCTTCATGGCATGGATTCAACAAGGTACTGGAAATATTCCTCAGAGATTTTGTTCCATATTGACATGATCGCATCATGCAGTTGCTGCAGATTTGTTGGCTGCACATCCATGATGTTAATATTCTGTTCCACCACATCCCAAAGGTGCTCTATTGGATTGACCTCTGGTGACTGTGGAGGCCATTCAAGTACAGTGAACTCATTGTCATGTTCAAGAAACCAGTCTGAGATGATTCACGCTTTATGACATGGTGTATTATCCTGCTAGAAGTAGCCATCAGAAGATGGGTACACTGTGGTCATAAAGGGATGTACTTGGTCTGCAACAACCCCCACACCATTACACCACCACCACCAGCCTGAAGCGTTGATACAAGGCAGAATGGATCCATGCTTTCATGTTGTTGACGCCAAATTCTGACCCTACCATCAGAATGTCGCAGCAGAAATCGAGACTCATCAGACCAGGCAACGTTTTTCTCATCTTCTATAGTCCAGGTTTGGTGAGCCTGTGTGAATTGTAGCCTCCTGTTCTTAGCTGACAGGAGGGGTGCCCGGTGTGGTCTTCTGCTGCTGTAGCTCATCCACTTCAAGGTTGGACGTGTTGTGGTTTCAGAGATGCTCTTCTGCATAACGCTGTTGTAACAAGTGATTATTTGAGTTACTGTTTCCTTTCTATCAGCTCACACCAGTTGGCCATTCTTCTCTGGCATCAACAAGGTATTTGTGCACACAGAACTGCCGCTCACTAGATATTTTCTCTTTTTCGGACCATTCTCTGTAAACCCTAGAGATGGTTGTGCGTGAAAATCCCAGTAGATCAGCAGTTTCTGAAATACTCAGACCAGCTCTGGCACCAACAACCATGCCACATTCAAAATCCCCTTTATTCTCCATTTTGATGCTCTGTTTGAACTGCAGCAAATTGTCTTGACCATGTCTACTTGCAGAGTTGATGCCATGTAATTGGCTGATTAGAAATTTGTGTTAACAAGCAGTTGAACAGTGAATTGGCCAGTGAGTGTATATTAACACATTACTACCTGAATGTTATAAATCTGTTCAATTAAAAGTATTAAATTCGATTTTACGTTTCACAAGATGATGGCAAATGACAAACTTTTTAGCATTATAAATCCTCTGATAATCAGAGAAATATGTCTCTTTGTACAGATAAAGCCTTTTGGAACAAACCTTTATTGAAACTTTTTTTGTCCAGTTATCCAAGTTTTGTCCAGTTATCCAAGTGCAAATCAAGTTGCTAATATCGGTTTAACATTCATCCAACAAGATAAATCACAAGTAGAAGCAGAAAAAGCATCTTAGTGTGTGAAGTTTTATTAAATTCCAGTTAAGGAATTACAGTGGTAGTATTTTTTTCACCTTTTACTTACAAATACAAATTTATCTGTGTAATCCCCCATAACTGGAGTGGAACATTTAAATTAAAAAGCTAAAGTATTTTAAATTAAATTTTTAATATATATATATATAAAAAAAAAAACACAACTAATACTAGTGGCAGGTATACATTTAAACGGCAAACAGACAGTTGTCGAGCACAGCTTTAACTATAGGCTGACATCATCAGCACAGCTCCTTACATACTGTATAATATGATAACTTATGAACCTCTGACAGTCTGAACAGGCATGAAATATGTCCAATTATTTGCACCAAACCTCCGCTGACAATAAACAGAGCGACACTGACATCATTGCACAGCTTTGCCACTTAATCATGACAAGCGCAAGTTGAATTATGGATGATTCTTCTCTCATGTGTTGAATTTGACATAGGTTGGCTTTCTAAGGAGCAAGAGAGGCACGATATAATTTGATTTAGATCTACTCTATGAGTAATGAGGACTAAACTACCTCACGATCCCGCAAAGCATAGACTAAGAGAAGGTTCAGCACCTCTTTAAAAGGCCTTTTGAATAGTACATGTCTAATATGTTAATAACACTGAGACGTGAGGATCTACACGTTTTCATGTCATCTACAGGCAGGTAGAAGCATACAGGCTGAGGAAAACACTGCTAGTGTTATGTTACTAATCTGTTATGATACTAATCTGGAGAGATTAAGATACAGCAATGTTCAGGTTTGCAGTTCCTTCGTATAGTGTTCATGAAACATCCGCAGGCTATATTTCACCCCAAAATCAGAAGAATATATATATATATATATATATATATATATTATACATATATATATATGTGTGTCAAAGTAATGACATTTGACTGGCAAATGATAATGTGCTACATATACATTACACAATCACAATCACATTCTCGTCTCGTTTTATTAGTCAATGAAAATATCAGTATATTTTTATTATAGTTGTCGTCATCATTACTTTATTTAGTTTTTGTATAGTTTTTGTTGGTAGAAATGTTCATGACGAACACGTTATGACAAAAATTATTCGTCAATGAAATGAACACTGCTAGGTTTATTATTAAGTTTGTTAATTTGTATTCCATTAATGCTAATCTCTACAACATAAACCATGTACATAATTCAAAACATATATATGTATTAAAGCAAATACTGATATTATTGTATAATACATAATATATAATTATAGTATAAACTGTTTAAGTCTCTGCTTTATGACATTTTCATGTTACAGTATGTATGCACACACACATACAGTATTATTCAAAATAGCAGTACAACGTGACTAACCAGAATAATGCAGGGTTTTTTTTATATTTTTTATTGATACACGGCAAACAAGTTGCCAGTAGGTGCAGTAGATCCTCAGAAAACAAGGTGTGTTTAAAAAAATAGCAGTTTGGCATTCAATCAGTGAGGATTTTGTGAAAAAAAAAACAGGTGTGAATCAGGTGGCCCCTATTTAAGGATGAAACCAGCTCTTATTGAACATGCATTTGAAATTCTTATTTTTAAGTACAATCCCCCGCAAAGTCCCTCTGTTAAAAAAAGGCATGTGCAGAAGAGGTTACAATTTGCCAAAGAACACATCAACTGGCCTAAAAAGAAATGAAGGAACAATGTGTGGACTGATGAGAGTAAAATTGTTTGGTCTAAAGGCCACAGACAGTTTTTGAGACGACTCCAATCTCCGACTTCAAGCTACAGTACACAGTGAAGACAGTGAAGCATGGTGGTGCAAGGATCATGATATGGGTATGTTTCTCCTACAATGGTGTTGAGCCTATTTATCGCATACCAGGGATCATGGATCAGTTTGCATAAGTCAAAATACTTGAAGAGGTCATGTTGCCTTATGTTGAAGAGGACATGCCCTTGAAATGGTTGTTTCAGCAAGACAATGACCCCAAACACACTAGAAAACGAGCAAAGTCTTGGTTCCAAACCAACAAAATTTATGTTATGGAGTGGCCAGCCCAATCCCCAGACCTTAATCCAATCGAGAACTTGTGAGGTGATATCAAAATTTCAGCAAAGGAAGCAAAACCAAGAAATGTAAATGAATTGTGGAATGTTGTAAAAGAATTATGGAGTGGAATAACAGCTGAAAGGTGCCACAAGTTTGTTGACTCCATGCCACGCAGATGTGAAGGAGTTATAAAAAACTGTGGTCATACAACTAAATATCAGTTTAATGATTCAACAAAAACGTTTGTACAAAATAGTTTTGAGTTTGTATAGTCAATGACAGACACTGCTATTTTTTTAACACACCTCTTTCAACTAAGTGCCCAATTGCACAGCTTTAAGAGCGTGCATATCATAAACGCTGGGTCTTGTTTGTTTTCTGAGGATCTACTGCACCTTCTGGTTACTTGTTTGCAATGTATCAATAAAAGAATATACTAAAAACCTGGACTACCTGGGTTGTTCTACCATTATTATGAACAATACTGTATGTGTGTGTGTATGTACACACACACACACACACTCAGTATATAAACAGTATGCATACAGTACACACTCACACTGTATATAAAATGTCATCACAATGCAAAAATCATTACAATTAATATGTGCACCAACATAAAACATATTATTAAATAATTATAATATATTATATACATATATTATAATTTCTTATTATTTAATTATTATGTAGTACTCCAAATTTTGAAGTGGATCAAAAATGTTCATAATCTTTTAACTGCATATTTTTCAATATACAATTTTGAGGGTGAAATATGACCTTGACGTGTTCTGAAATATTTTAGGCACATTTTTCTAAATATCCAATACAGCATTTGGGGAAACAAGAAAACAAACAAAACAGAAAATATGCATTACATTTTAAGATGTGTTAAGATTAAAAAAAATTTTTTAGCGAGTGCATCACACAGGTGTGACGGTCTGATGGAGACACAGACACTCAGTCCAGCACTGCTGCCGTTTCTAGCTGGAGTGAACAGCGCTGTGCACCACAGGAAGCATATTACAACAAAAACACAATCTAGACATGTTTTAAAAGTGCTTTAGCGTTCAGTACCTTCAGTGAATACATTCATACACACATACACACACAAACACATACAAAATAATCTAAATAAAAAGTGGAAACTGAAACACACACATTAAAGAGATTGTTCACCAAAAAAGTCATCATTTACTCATTAAACTTTTTCCAAACCCGTTTGTTTCTTCTGTAGAACACAAAAGAAGATGTTTTGAAAAATGTTAGAAATTGGTAACCATTGATTTTTTTCCTACAATGGAAAATAATGACTACCAGAATCTAACATTCTTCAAAATATCTTCTTTTGTGCTCAACAGAAAAAATAGACACTCATAGGTTTGGAACCATTTAAGTAAATGTGTTTTTGTGTGAACTGTCCCTTTGAGAGATTCGTCGAGACCTTGCTGAGGTTATTCAGTGCGCAGGAGAAAATTCTTCTGCTTTCTTCAGGAAAATCCGATCCAGATTGAGTCCTTTAAACAAAACATCAGCCCTTCCTTCTCCCTTTTGCTGGTTTTCTCTCCCACGCGTGCTAAAATGTGTGGAACATCCTTGTGAATGAGCAAAAAAACTCACTAGTTACGGAGTTAAAGATTCAGTTCATTAGTCGTCTCACCTAATAAACACCGCAGGGTTTTAAAAGCTCAACGTACACTGTCCAAAAAAATTAAAAAAGAAGCCCTGTTGCTTTTTATGCATCAAGTCTTGTAAAAAAACAATCAAAAATGGACACAAACCGTGAGAAAGCGGGTATTTTAAATAAAGACATCAGGCAGCTCTGAGTGTAAAGGCAGCCGTAGCGTTCAGGAGTGCTTCAGTAGGGCCCTTTTGAGGGACTGAAGATGGCCAGAGGGAAGTGTTTGACATGAGATGACCACTGAGCCGCGAGCTGGAAAAACTTCACATCGTTCCACTCAACTCCATCTATCAACACTGCAAAACACAAACACACACCACAGCCTTTAGTCTGGAGCCACGTTTTTATTCAGACCATTCCAATATAATTTAATTTAAGTTTATTTGTATAGACCAGCCTGGTTGACCAGCTAAAACCAGCCAACCAGCCTAGGCTGATTTAGCTGACAGCATGCGATGTTGTTTGAAATATTCAGACAAGGCTCTTCCAGTAATCTTTACAATCTGTTCTTTTTCAAACTCTCTGACTCCTTTTGAAAGTTGTTAGACAAGGTTTATGAGCTGACAATTTGCAATGTAAATGTAATATTTTAATGGTGTGCTTGCAAAGCTGGTTACATTGTTCCAAGTTTACAAAACAGTTTGAAATGCAATGTGCCGCTTTTGCAGATTAATTGTTTGTCAGACTGTTAAAGGAAGTTTCGAGTTCTTAAAGCTACAGTGTTTCCATAGTACATCAGTAACTATTTTATAACTATTGTACTAAGGCAGTGTTTCTCAACCACATTCCTGGAGGACCATCAACACTGCATGTTTTGGATGTCTCCTTTGTCTGTTACACCCATTACAGGTCTTTCAGTCTCTTTTAATGAGCTGATGATCTGAATCAGGTGTGTTTGGTTAAGGAAATAAGGGAAATGTGCAGAGCCGGTGGTCCTCAAGGAACGTCGTTGAGAAACACTGTACTAAGGTATATCTATACAGTATGTATATTTATTAAGAGTGCAAAACATACAACATACAATAAATGCAGAACACATTAACAGTAATAGAACAGAAACTGTGTTGTCAGATATAGCGGATTTTTCCAGCCCAAAAGCTGTCCAAAATCCACCAAAAACGCACATAAAAAAAATGCACGTGATGCACATGCACGCTAAGGGGAGTCAGATTCGTCCGGGGAGTCAGATTTTGATACATCTTCCCTTCACCTTCTTTTGCGGGTGGGCCCATGCTCTTTGCGCTATGCACTATTCACTACCAACTGAATGGAGTAGGAGCACAGTTTTATTTTGTTAAATAAGTTGCATATAAAAGTTACATTTCAAAACTGCCCAAATTTTGTCAACCCGCCTATGCCATTTTTTACCCGCACAATCCAATTCAAAACCACCCAATCTGGCAACACTGAACAGAAATGAAAATAACAGGAATGTGCATAAACTGCAATGGCAACCATAATTATATTAATAGTATTTAGCATTCTTGGTCATAATAATGAAAATACTATTATTTAAGTAAATAATAACAATAGTAATATTAAAGTTGCTGATGATAAATGTAATATTCTGCGATTACGGCAACAGTGATATCAATAATAGTATTGATAATAATAAATGTAATACTATCAACGATTATGCAATATCAAATCGTAATAATAGATAACTAATTGCTATGTACTACACTGAAAAATAATTGTTTACTGCTTGTTCAAGCTACTTATTTAAAATGAGCTGAAATAACACAATTCTTAGTTTTTTGAGGGGGACAACTTAATTGTTTTATGTTGATACAACTTGAAGGAATTGTATGAAAGCCAGCATTTTCTACAGTGTACGGTAGTCCTTTAAGAAGTATTAATGTATTGTGATTGGCATATCACCTTTCAGCATGGTCTGCTGTTGTTTGGCTGTGCAGATGAGTCGGCTGATGCCCTCTATCACCTGACTCTTAGACTCCGCCTCCTTGTCCTTGGTCTTTTTAGGCAGAAACATCACTGAAACAGAAAACATGTTATGATTATAAGCTAACAAGCAACAGAGTACATTTTATAAACGGATTGTCTTTGAATGTGCTTTCATTAGGGATGGGCTAATCCTTTGCAATATACCAGTAAAAATTCTGCCCACAATAAATTTGATTATTGCAATAATAATAATGAAACATACAATCGGTCTGTGTGATGACTTATAACAGAAGCACATGTGGAATATAGTTTTGCATTTGACATACCTTTACTTTGAATTCACTTCAAATACATTAAGTGTTTAAAATCCTTTTTTTATGACTATACATGATTTCATATCACAGAATGACGATACTTTTTATTACAGTAGTGAATGCAGTGATAAAGCCTAGGTCAATTAGCATTGCGGTAAAATATATATTATGCTTTTAAAATACCCAGAATGGCTTTTTGGTACTTTAAATGATTGTGAAAAGCTTGGCTATTTTTGAGCTCTGTTGAATAGTCGGCATCCAGGAGCAGGGATAAATATATAATAAATATCCAATTATTAAAATACAACAATAAAAAGTATGATAATGAATTATTTTCTCCTAAAAATGCAGGACTTTTTTTGTCTCTCAGTGGATGCTTATGAATTATATATATGGCTTTTTTTATAATGGTCAATGGAATTTGTTTTTACTTGCCCCATTAAAATTTAAATTCAGTTATTCCATAGCCATATATTTTAATTGTGTCAAAATACACACACACACATATATATCCTTCCTGCCTTGTATCAACGGTTCAGGCTGGTGGTGGTGGTGTAATGGTGTGGGGGATATTTTCTTGGCACACTTTGGGCCCATTAGTACCATCTGAGCATCACATCAACGCCTCAGCCAACCTGAGTACCTCTGATGGCTACTTCCAGCAGGATAACGCATCACATCTTAAAGTGCGAATCATCTCAGACTTGTTTCTTAAACATGACAATGAGTTCACTGTACTCAAATGGTCTCCACAGCCACCAGATCTCAATCCAATAGAGCACCATTGGGATGTGGTGGAACGAGAGATTCACATCATGGATGTGCAGCTGACAAATCTGCAGCAACTGTGTGATGCTATCATGTCAATATGGACCAAAATCTCAGAGGAATATTTCCAGTACATTGTTGAATCTACGCCACAAAGGATTGGATGCAGTTCTCAAGGCAAAAAGGGCTCCAACTTGGTACTAGTAAGTTGTACCTAATAAAGTGGCTGGTGATTGTGTGTGTGTGTGTGTGTGTGTGTGTGTGTATGTATACATAATATTCATAATAATATTTATATTTTTAATAAATATTTTATAACAGTAACTTTTTTTTTTAAAAGACAAGTTTAAAAAATTTTAATAAACTAAATTTATTTAAAACAAACATTTATGCATAAATATATGCAGAAGTTTTAAACAAATGTTACTGTAAGGTTATTCTAAGGAGGAAAATTAAACCATATTAGTAAATCGAGTTAATCAATTTTACTTTTATTAAATGTTTTTTTAGATAGCTTCACATGGACAAAGAAAAATTAAGATCTTTTTAAAAGTATTTGACATACAACACCACATTTTAGCCATTTAAGACTTTTTTAAAACCTGAATTTTAATTATTGAAATTTAAGACTTTTTAAGACCCTGCGGACACCCTGTATAATGTCAAAAATATTGTGATATATTTTTACATTTCCTACGTCATATCTCACCTTTCTTATTCTTCTCTTTGGTGACAACAGTCATGGACATGATTGGCTGATGCGTGGTCTCAGCTCCGCCCTGTGGGAGGCGGCTAACCTGCAGCGAGCGGAAGGTGCACCTGAGCGTGTTTTTGCCAGACGAATCTCTCTTCTCCACTTCTTTCTTCCGTTCTGACGGCGCAATCCAGTAATCAACCTGAAGACCCATCAGCTCTCCCTGTCCTCCTCCAGGAGAACTGCAGCCACAGTCACAGATTCAGTAAACAGCAGAGCATCCCAAGATATTGTGCGTGTTTGTGTGTCTGTACCTGGACATGTGTACAGACGGAGACGAGGGTGGTGTTGGAGATGCTTCTTTCAGTAATGGGGAGATCTGTGCAGGAGGAGTAGAGGACAGAAGAGCAGATCCTACAGGAGCAGCATCATCTGAGTCACCTACCAACACACAGATCATTCATCAACTACCTTAAATATATACTTTATATTCAAATATATATTTATAGCAATTATAATGCTTATATTAAGTTCTTCCCTGTTTATATATCAATTTAGAATTGGCTATATGCCCAAATATTTGCTAAAAATGCTTTATACATGGTCTTTTATGTTAATAAAGGTAAAGCATTATCTAAAAGTAAACATTTGAAGAATCAACGTTATGTAATTCAACTTTATTGAAGAATTAACTTGATAATTCATCTATTATCATTTAAAAAAGAATATTAAAATGTCATTAAACAGGATATTTCACACTTTAGAGGAATTTTTTTTGTATATCTATCTCAGTTAAGACTGTATTGAATTGCATTGGATTTGTTTTTTCTCGCAATAAAAAAAACAAAAGCCTTTTTTTAATCAGAAATCTAAATCATATTAGTAAAACATTATTGAGAAAATCTCTCTCTCTGTCTCTCTTTATACAAATTTATATTATATTATATTATATTATATTATATATATATATATATATATATATATATATATATATATATATATATATATATATATATATATATATATATATATCAATATTATATTAAATTTATATATATATTTATATATATATATATATATATATATATATATATATATATATATATATATATTTATAAATATATATTTATATATATATATTTATATATTTATATATATATATATATATATATATATATATATATATATATATATATATATATATATATATATACACATACATATATATGACAGTATATTACACTGTATATTGTAAGCTATTAGAATCTTACTTTTTTTTTTAGAGTCTTTTTTTTTTAGGGTTTTAGGGTGACAGTTTTGGTACAGAACGGTAAGTGCTGTTTCGAAAAAAATGGCAACAGAAAAATTCAAAGAACAATATACATATTTACAATGCAACATGCTTCACACATATGACTGTAGATTTGCATGCTCTCTCATTAATTAAAGTTGCAGTGTGTAAGTTTGACACCTAGTGGTTGAACTAGGTATTGCATTCATCGATCAAAACAAACGCAAACGCAGGTTGCCAGATTGAGGACCAAAAAGAGCTAGTCTGCCAAATGTTTACACTCATAGTATTTATATCTTTTACTAATTAATAACCTCATGTGGAACTCTGAATCTGCATCTCATTTCGGAGTCTGCTTCTGTCCACCGGAGGTCGCATTTCAGTCACGAACGCAAGCTTTGAGAGCCTTTCTGTAAAAATAAATGATTTCTGCGGTTTTCCACCAAGGCAACCCGGGGTGCTGAAATATAATTGGCTAAACTGGCAGTGGGCGGGTTAAAAGAACCAAAACAAAGACAGCGTTCCAGCACGTAATGTAAATTTTAAAAGCAGAATATCTGACTTCAGCATTGTTTTGCAGAATGTTCACTTAGCATGTTTCTTAAATATCTGCAAACATAGTATGGTATTTTTATGTTTTAGAAGAATCAAAAACTTGCAGCAACTTTAAATAAAAGTAGGGCATTTTAAAAACTGTATCTTCAAATAAAATGGTTAAAAAGAAAAAGAGTAAAAGCGTGAATATTCCCTTTTTCTGTTTTACATCTCGAGTATTGATTACTTCTGTTTACATTACATGGCTTGCATTATCATTGCAACAGCGCATTTGTATTAACAATCAATGATTCCAACGTTATCACTCATCAAAACCATCGCATTGAATAAAACTTAAGCAAAGAGAGAGCGTCCGGCTACTCTCCCTTAATTCAGCGCAAATAGTCAATCGAGAAGAAAACTTTTCTTAGCAGACAGCGGGTAAACAAAATGAATAAACAGCTGGAGTGATCGGCTGGGGAAGAACACCTAGCAGAAGCGCGACTGAAGTTACAGATCTGCGCAGACCACTGAATGTCCGGGTCTGTATGGGAAGCTTCCGGCTCTGACCACTGATCTAGACTATCTTTACAAAAAGAAAAACCTGTAAGTTTGAGGTTCTGAACAAGCGAAGGTGTTCATACTGTATAATATGAGTCATAAAAGTCTGATATTATTATAATATTCGTTCAACAAACAGTCCCATTTAATAAATAATACACTGACAGCACAACTAACCAGATGCGACAGACGTTTGTTCAATAATCCCCACTTTCACCATCTGCAGACATGTGGAAAACAAAAGCACTCTGAGTCATTTTCAACCTATTAAAATACATCAAATTACAAAGACTTAATCGTAAAAGGTTTACGCACCCCAATAAAAGGGATGAACTTCTGACAGGAGTCTTCATCAGGACTGTGAAAGGAAAAAAAGAGACATGAATGTGAACACATGGTTTAAAGACTAATAAATGAACCCAATTTAAATCAAACTAGTTCGAGATTTAGGAAAACCCATTCACTTCTATTGGGAACTAGATTTGACCATTTTTATGAAGAAAACACTTAACATTTTTGTGTGGTGTTTTAATCATTATGCTGAATGATCAAACTAAAAACTACAGAAATAGATAAACAGTGTTTTTTATCAATGAACCAATGAATCAATAAATCTATGAATCAACCAATCAATTAAATCATCAATTAAATCAAATAAATGCCTGTTGATAGCAAGAATGATAACTACTATACTTTAAAACTTCCACCCAACTTCTTTGATTTGTTTCCACCACACAAAATAATCTGTTAAACACAATTGGCTATTTTGATCAACCCAGGCTCATTCTGAAAACGTAGTCCCGAGGACGTTTCTGGAGACCGCGAAATACGTCCCGGGAGGTTTTTTTTTTTTTGCAGGTTTTTGGTTTTCGCGAATCCGCGAGAGGCCGCTGTGTGCGCCTTTTTGGCTTCTCGGACATCTCCCGCGAGTGCCGTTCACGCCCGCGCTGTTCTCGCGTGAACCCACCAGAGGCCGCTGTCGAACAAACGTCTGTCTGTCCGACTGGCTGAATGATTGACTGGGCGATTGACCCACCCTCCTCCTTCCCTGAACCCAACCGATTTTACCAATCGACCCGCCCGCCCTAAACTCAACCAACGATTTACAAAAGCCGTCCGGAAAAAGAAAAGCCCTCGTCCGATTTTTAAAAATTTTTTTTACTACGTTTTTTGGATTTCACCCCATTCTCACCCTGTTATAAACCTCTTCGCTTTATTTCTTGGATTCTGTTTTAGTCTTACCAGATTTCTGGAGCCGCTCTTCCCCGTACTCGAACTCAGTCTTCGTGGTCAGCTCCTCTCTGCGTCTCGAGTCCGCCGACGCACAGGACGAACAAACTGGACAAACTGGTTGCGGCGGGAAAGCCCTCCACACGAAGGTAAGTGGTCAGCCGGCGTGCGCTAAAAGGAACGTCGTCATACCGCCCCGCAGCGTTCGCTTAAAAAACGAAATGCAGCCATACGTACCTCCGGACATAATTCGCGGTCTCCAGAAACGTCCATGGGACTACGTTTTCAGAATAAGCCTGGGTTGATTTTGATTGCATCCAGCTACTGAGACATGCTATAATGCAGGACATGCCAGCGTAATTACAATCAACAGTTTCCACAAAGCCACTCTCTGACCTACGCCATAGAAGCTAACAGAAAAAACTAAATGAAAGAAAGAAGCATTCTCAGCCAAATAGGGCTCAGATTCAGGCTACGTGATCCAGAGATGGTCTAATGCAGAGATTGACTATAAATGTAGCAACAATAAGGGCAGGTGTCCACCGAAGCGTTTTAGCAGAGCTGAAAATTCCAGTACTCTTCTAAAATGCTCAGCTGCAAGCGCTTTGGAGCATTTCAAAAACTGCAAGCACTTGGTTTTATTTTATAAATTTATATTCATAATATTTTAAAATGTATTTTGAACTGTATTATTTCAGTTCATTAAAAAGTTTGACCACCAGTTTAAGTCTTTTTGTTTACTAAAATAACCTTGATATATACGATCAATAAAATCAAGGAATGAATACTGGATTCATCATAAACAGGTTTTATAATATTTTTGTGATTTACATTTAGACTGAAATTAACTGAATGTTCTGTTAAACCATCTCTGATCTCCAGAAGAGCAAAAACCCAGAACCAGGAGCAACAGAAATAATAAAACACCACAAAAAGAAAACAGCATGAGCCCGAATATAAGCAGTTGTCATAAGAGTAGAGAAAAGTTTCTTTCAGTGAAAGGTGTAACAAATCCTCTATTATTGATCCGCACAGCACAGAATAAGGAAACACTGATAAAACCAATAACTGAACCAGAATCAGCAGCAATAATTCAAGCCCCTGTTGAAAAATCAGACCCAGAGTGTGTGTATTGTGACTGTTTACTTGGATGAGAAAGAGAGATTACAGATGGAGAGAAAAATGAAAACGGAGCTAAGACAGGAAATGAAAGAATCACTTTACCTCCATCATAACCTCAGTTCACCTCTGATATTACTTTGTCTTAAAAAAAAAGTGGAATCATTTGATATCATTCACATCCTCAATTTTGCAATGATATCCCCCATGAGACCCAGAAATTCATTTGAATAATTGATCAATTTTCCAGAGACATTATATGCAGGTGTTATTATGTAAAAAAATGTGTCAAAGGAAATAGTTTATATATAAATATTTTAATTCTAATATACACTAAACAAATATGTGAAAATGAAGTTGACGTATTTTGTGATTCACAGGTGTTTTCAGTTTATTCACGATTGTGAATTGCATTATGAGATGTTGATCTCTGCTCTGTCGACTTTTGATGTTGAAAATTCAACTCTACAGTTTAACAACGTGACTTTTATTGACCTTTTAGTAGTTTGAAATAATACAATGTATGAGAAATAGCACATAGAGAAATAAATCTGTAAAATAACAGAAAACGTACTGGCTGTTTATTTTTGTACCGTAATATATACAGTGCTCAGCATAATTGAGTACACCCCATTTTAAAATTGAATATTTTTTATTAATTTCTCAGTGAATATAGGCAGTGTATTTTGGTGCAAACAAAACAGATTTATTAAACAGATATATTTATTAAAATAATATTTTAGTCGCCAAACTTATTTAGAAATTGAAAGCTAATATAATTAAATTGCAAAACAAAAATTACATCCAACAAAAATAACTTAAATTAAACTAAATTTTTCCTTTTTTTTCCTCTTTTTAAATTTGTATTTAATATTTTTCTATTACATATACATTTGGGTGTACTAGTTTTTGGACCGCAAGTTATTTTGTTAGATAAGCTCCAGATTTGGTTTCAGTACTGACTAATCTTATGTAAATGCACAAATATAATATTATATAGCTTCCTATTAAAAATATGAATTTAAAGGATATATTTGTGAAGTGTGTACTTATATATGCTGCACACTGTAACTATTTTAATTACAACATACATTGTAAAAAATGTTTCAGTATTTTGTGATTCACAAGTGTTTTCAGTTTATTCACGATTGTGAATTTTATTATGGGATGTTGATCTCTGCTCTGTTAACTTTTGATGCTGAAAATTCAACTCTACAGAAATAATAAAATGTATAAATAATTATATATAGATAAATAAATTTGTAAAATAACAGAATATGTACTGGCTGTTTATTTTTGTACCGCTTTAAACTATTAAAAAAGTTCACATTTTTGATCTTTTCTAGATCAAAGGTCCCATGATGCAATTCATAAGCAAAAATAATCGGGGAAATTAAAAACATGAATCACCAAATACAGAAAGCTTCTAGTTTACAGATATTTTTCAATGTACAGGGTGGGCCATTTATATGGATACACCTTAATAAACTTATTGGGAATTTCACAAGAAAAAACAATGGTGTGCTTGGTTTTAACGTAACTTTATTCTTTCATAAGGACGTTAAAATCACCAACCATTCCCACTTTATTAAGGTGTATCCATATAAATGGCCCACCCTGTAAATGTAAAAAAACTATAATTTTATTGTCAAATTACTCTGTAATAGAATCCTTTTTATACTTGAAAAATTATTATCTCTATATAATATTTTAAAACTATTTCAATGTTTTAAAGAGTACAAAGACAGTTCTGCATAGCAAGTGATAAACAACAGGAGACAAAATTCATGGCATAAACCACAATCTCCAGTTCAACTCCACCAGAAACAGAACACAATGATGGGAACAAAACCCTCGTCAGGCAAAAATGCTGTTCATAAAAACTGTTGCCAGAAATAAGGGAAAAAATCCCATTCTTTTTCTCATTATATGTTGCTTTTAGAAATGAACTGAAGTTTGTGGATCATCATAATTATACTGAGATCACCTGATTTCTATATCATCCCTGAGAATAGATTTTGTGCTATGATTTCTATAGGCTGCCTTAATAACAATTAACAAAGGCAAAATTAATAGCACTCTTATTACAAATTGTAATCCTTTTTTTCAAATATTTCCCAAGTCATGTTTTTACAACACTTTCACAGTATTCCTTATGTTTTCTTTTTTTTTCTAGAGAAAGTCTTATTACCTTACGTATGGTTAATTTTAAATTTTTTTTAATAAAATAATAATAATAATTTTAAGGTCAATATTATTAGCACCCTTTAATATGTCAAATGTATTGTTCAATGATTTGCCTAAATAATCTAAATTGCATAATTAACCTAAAGTTA